>NC_057757.1:4590124-4619027 GCF_004010195.1 Chiloscyllium plagiosum
CACTTGTTCATAGAATCATACAGCCCAGAAACAGGCCCTTCGGCCCAACTTGTCCACATCGATCATAATCCCAAACCAAACTAGTCCCATCAGCCTGCACTTAGCCCATATCCGTCCAATCCTTTCCTATTGGACTTATCCAAATGTCTTTTAAATGTTGTTGCTGTACCCACATCCACCACTTCCTCAGGGAGTTCATTCCACACTATGTAAAAATGTTGCCCCTCGAGTTCTTCTCAAATCTTTCTCCTCCCACCTTAAAAATATTCCCCCTAGTTTTGAAATCTATTACCATAGGGAACTGATCCTCATCGTTCACCCTATCCATGCCTTGCATGATTTTATGAACCTCTCTTAAGGTCACCCCTCAACCTCCTACGCTCCAATGAAAATATTCCCAGCCTATCCAGCCTCTCCCTGTAACTCAAACCCTCCATTCCCAGCAACGTCCTGGTAAATCTGTCCAGCTTAATAATATCCTTCCTATAACAGGGCGACCGGAACTGGACACAGTTACTCCAGAAGAGGCCTCACCAACATCCTGTACAATCTCAACATGACGTCCCAACTCCTGTACTCCAAGGTCTGAGCGATGAAGGCAAGCCTGCTAAACGCCTTCTTAACTCCCTGCCTACCTATCACGCAAATTTCAAAGAATTATGTCCCTGAACACCGAGGTCTCCTTGTTCTACAACGCTACCCAGGGCCCTACCATGAGTTGTATAAAAATCTGAAAGAACTGCGGATGCTGTAAATCCAAAATAAAACCATAAATTGCTGGAAAAGCTCAGCAGGGTCTGGCCACATCTGTGAAGAGAAATCAGAGTTAACATTTGGAGTCGAGTGCCCCTTTCTCAGCTCTGAAGAAAGATTAATTGTATAAGTCTTGTTTAAATTTTGAATTATTTTGATCTGCATTAATCTTGATTTTAAAATTCTTTGCCTCCATGGATTCCCCGTTCTCCCGATCCTGATCTTTGCAACTTCCTTCAGGTGTGTAAATTCCAGAAATCTCCATGCTCCCCTAATTCCAGGTTCGTGTACATCTCCCAGTTTCTATATTGTTGAATTGCCTGGACCCTGTGCTCTGAGTTTCCCTCCCCAAAGCTCTCTGGCTGTTTGAAGATGCTGTTTAACACTGTCCTCTGTGATCAGGCTTTGTGTTGCTTGTCCCTAGCATCTCTTAATACTGATAGTCATCATCGTCCCCTGGTAGTGATCCTCAGAAGCTGTTTGGGACATTTTATAGCACCACACTCTCGACCCTGATCTTCAGCATCTGCAGTCCTCACTTTCTCCTAGCCCATCAGACATTTCATAATGTGATGTTTGACTGCAGAGTGGGGGTGCGGATGAGGGCTGGGGTGGGTGTTTGAAAAAATGTAAAAGGGTGGCAAGTGGGGTGAAGAGATCGGTGAAGGTTCAGTCCAAACCCGACACCTGATAATCTCTACCAGCCACTGATGATAACAATCCGCATGGCTCCAGTAACTAATCCCTCACCCTATGGCATCCCAGTATTCCCCATCTCAATACTGCCACCACTGTATCCCTCCACCCCACCATTATCCTCCCTGATCAATGGGTACCCATTATCCCTCCACCCCATACATCCCCACAGGCTCCATCCCATTTTCTTCCCTGCCTATCTCACCGACCCCACTATTCCACCTTAATATCCCTCAACTATCCATTCCCCTATCCCGATAATCTGTGAGTAAATTCCTCTACCCAGTATCCCAACTCCAATATCACCTCACCCCATTCTCATATACCACTGACCCCAATATCCCCCACTTCCCATATCCCCCACTTCCCATATCCCCTTTACCCCAATATCCCCCACTTCCCATCAATATCCCCCATTCCCATATCCCCCATTCCCATATCCCCCTACCTTAGGTACCCCTCATCCGCAGTAACTCATGATTCTCCAATCTCCTGTAAGTCCCATTATTATTGCCGTGACTTCCCAGTGCATTATTCCCACCCTCACCCACCCACCACCCATCACCCAGGCACCCTCACATCATTCTCTCTCATACCCGAGTATTGCCCTAGTGACATAGAGTTACAGAGATGTACAGCACGGAAACAGACCCTTCGGTCAAATTTGTCCATGCCGAACAGATATCCTAAATTAATCCAGTCCCATTTGCCAGCACCTGGCCATATACCTCTCAACCCTTCCTGTTTATTAACCCGTTCGAATGCCTTTTAAATGTTGTAATTGTACCAGCCTCTACCACTTCCTCTGGCAGCTCATTCCATTCATGCACCACCCTCTGTGCGAAAAGGTTGCCCCTTAGGTTCATTTAAAATTCTTCCCCTCTTGCCCTAAACCCTCTAGTTTTAGACTCCGCCATCCCAGGGAAAAGACCTTGGCTATTCACCCTATCCATGTCCCTTATGATTTTATAAACCTCTGTAAAGTCACCCCTCAGCATCCGATGCTCCAGGGAAAACAGCCCCAGCCTATTCAGCCTCTCCCTATAGCTCAAATCCTCCAACCCTGGCAACATCCTTGTAAATCTTTTCTGAACCCTTTCAAGTTTCACAACATCTTTCTGATAGGAAGGAGACCAGAATTGTACACAATACTCCACAAGTGGCTTAACCAACATCCTGTACAGCCACAACATGACCTCCCAACTCCAATACTCAATAATCTAACCAATAAAGGAAAGCATACCAAACACCACCTTCACTATCCTATATACCTACAACTCCACCTTTCAAGTAGCTATGAACCTGCACTCCAAGGTCTCTTTGTTCAGCAACACTCCCCAGGACCTAACCATTTAGTGTATAAGTACTGCCCTGATTTGCCTTTCCAAATTGCAGCACCTCCCATTTATCTAAATTAAACTCCATCTGCCACTCCTCAGCTCATTGGCGCATCTGATCAAGATCCCATTAAACTCTGAGATAACCTTCGCTGTCCACAACACCTCAAATTTTGTTGTCGTCTGCAAACTTACTAACTATACCTCCTATGTTCACATCCAAATCATTTATATAAATGACGAAAAGCAGTGAACCCAGGACCGATCCTTGTGTCACTCCAATGGTCACAGGCCTCCAGTCTGGAAAACAACCCTCCAGCACCACCCTCTGTCTTCCACCTTTGAGCCAGTTCTGTATCCAAATGGCTAATTCTTCCCGTATTCCATGGGAAATCTAACCTTGCTAATCAGTCTACCATGACAAGCCTTACTGAAGTCCATATAGATCACGTCCAATGCTCTGCCATCACGCTCCTTATCTTTCCAAATACATGTAAATCCTGTCGCTCAGGATTCCAACAACTTGCCCACCATCGATGTCAGACTCACTGGTCTATAGTTCCCTGGCTTGTCCTTACCACTTTCTTAAACAGTGGCACCACGTTTGCCAATCTCCAGTCTTCTGGCACCTCACCTGTGACTATCAATGATACAAATATCTCAGCAAGAGGCCCAGCAATTACTTCCCTAGCTTCCCACAGAGTTCTAGGGTATACCTGATTAGGTCATGGGGATTTATCCACATTTATGCGTTTCAAGATATCCAGCAGTTCCTCCTCTGTAATCTGGACATTTTCAAGATGTCACTATCCATTTCCCCACATTCTATATCTTCCATGTCCTTCTCCACAGTAAATACTGTTGCAAAATACTCATTTAGTATCTCCCCATCTCCTGCGGCTCTACATAAAGGCTGCCTTGCTGGTCTTTGGAGGTCCCTATTCTCTCCCTAGTTACTCTTTTGTCCTTAATGTATTTGTAAAAACGCTTTGGATTCTGCTTAACCCTATTTGCCAAAGCTATCTCACATCCCCTTTTTGCCCTCCTGATTTCTCTCTTAAGTATACTCCTACTGCCTTTATACTCTTCTCAGGATTTACTCAATCTCTGCTGATTATACCTGACATGTGATTCCTTCTTTCTCTTAACCAAAACTTGAATTTCTCTAGCCATCCAGCATTCCCTACACGTTACCAGCCTTGCCTTTCACCCTAACAGGAAAATAGTGTCTCTGGACTCACTATCTCATTTTTGAAGGCTTCCCATTTTCCAGCCGTCCCTTTACCTGCAAACATCTGCCCCCAATCAGTTTTTGAAAGTTCTTGCCAATACCATCAAAATTGGCCTTCCTCCAATTTAGAACTTCAACTTTTAGCTCTGGTCTATCCTTTTCCGTCACTATTTTAGAACAAATAGAATTATGATCGCTGGCTCCAAAGTGCTCTCCCACTGAAACCTCGGTCACCTGCCCTGCTTATTTCTCAAGAGTAGGTCAAGTTTTGTAGCTTCTCTACAAGTTATGACATCCCACCCCATTACCTACTGTCACTCTCGCTATTCCCCTCACCCACTTATTGCACCACCACACCCCTTTATCCATTATACATCCCTTCCCTCTCATCTTATGCCATTCACCCCCTCCCCATTATTTCTCATCCCTTCTCAAATTATCCCCACCCCTTCCCAATTATCCCACTCACCCCATCCCCATTATGCCACACTCCGTGCCCTAGTATATCCCACACCCCTACCCCATTATCCCAATCACTCCTCTCCATTAACCCTTTACTCCTTCCACATTGTTCCCCTCCCCCCCCCTTCCAGGTTGACTCTAATGTTGAGGGTGGGGGGTTAGAGCTGTGAGTTCTCTGTTTCTTCGTGGGGCGGGGGGAGGAGGAGGAGGCGGGGCTAAGACGGGACTCCCGCCCCTTCTGTCCCATTGGCTGTCCTCCGGGCATGCGGGAGCCTGGGATTGGGGAGGGCGCCTGTCAATCACCGGCGGGAGGCGGGCTGGCGGGAAGGGCTCGAGGGGAAAGGGGGGCGGGGCGGAGCGGAGGCAGCTGCCAATCACAGCCCGCGGTGGGGACGGGGGAGAATGGGCGGGCGAAGGGTGTTTTCCGGCGACAGTATTCGATACATTGGAGCATACATTGTGTCTTCTGTCGGGATACACTGTAGCGCTCGGAGGATACATTGTATCTTCTGTCCGGATACACTGTAGCGGCGCGGCCGACACATTGTGGTCGCTCCGGGGGTTACATTGTAGTAGCGCCTAGGAGCGAGGAGGGGGTTTTCCGCTCCTCCTCCTGGGTCATATCGGCGGCAGCAGCAGTAGCCCCCCCACCTCGATGTCCGTTCGGCCCCCCCTCCTCCCCCACTCCAAAACATTAAGACAACCCGAACCTGCGACCTTTCTCCCTCCCTCCTATCCCATCTCTCCTCTCCTCTCCTCTCCCTCCTTTCTAACCCATCTCCCTCTCCACCTCAGGGCTCTGCACACTTGGGAAACTCCCCTCGACCGAGGCTGATAGCATGGGGGACAAGTCTGGCACAAGGTAGGTGCACTTTCACCTCTTGTTGAAATTGTGTGTGTGTGTGTGTCTTCTCCCACCTCTGCTGCAGGAGTGCATCTCCTTTACCTCACGCGTGGGGGCCAGCCCACATTTAAAGGAAGGTTGCACCCCCTACCCCCCCACCCCCCAAAAGGCCTTCTGTTTGGGCTGTGAGTTTTCCTTTTGTTGCATATATCATCAGACCAAAGCAACAAGTATCCTTGTTTTTTATTATTATATTAATCCATCTCTCAAGCAGGATTTAGAGGTGCTCAATTATCTGCCCTTGGTGTATACTGATGTTCTGCTATTTTTTAATTTACTATTGCACCACCATCTGTTCCCCCTCACCGCTTCCCTTGTTCTGCGCTTTGGTGCTGTTAGGCATGCCTGCTGCCCCCTCATTTCATTTATATATAAATGCTGTTGGTGGTCCAGTTCTCCCAATGATGCCTGATGGGCAGGTGGCTTGTTTTACCCAGTGCCTTCCTTTCTCCAGAGCTCCTGGAGTCTGCCTGACAAATCCAAGGTGTGGGGTTGAACATGTGACATTCGGCTTCTGTGAACAGAACTTTGGGCTCCTTTGCATTTGTGTCTCCTTAAGGTGTACCTGCGTTTGATAGTTTGACCTCCTTCCACGTGGCTGTTTGTGGAATGAAGCTGTTTTGATAAGGATGTTCTGTCTATTGAATGCTGCTGGTTTTAAGAGCATCCATGTGTGTGAAATATATCGTCAGTATCGTTCTCTTTTGGCTAATTGTTGCTGTTGGACTTTGGCAATCCACTGCCCTCCTTCTCCCCCCCCCCATCCCAGTTTGGAGGAAGTATTCTAATTTGCAACTTTATCACTCTTGTGCTGACTGATTTGCATTGTCTGCCGGTGAACCGATTTGGTTTTCAAACCTCATCTCGGCCTTGTTTCCAAACAAAAAAAATTCCAGGGCTAGTTCCCTAACCGACTCCTCAATCTCAACCAGCCCTACCCTCTGCTTGGGATCTCTCTGCCACTCAATTCTCACTCCCCAATCACCCATGATCTTAAGTGCCCTGCATTTGGTGGTTGACTAGGGCCTAGGACTCTGCAGTTGTCTCCCTAAACCTCTCCACCTTGCTACCTTCCTTTTTCTGCTTGACCTCTGTCCCAGTATCTGGTCAATGGACTGAGAACTCCTGATGTGTCCGTAAGACGTAGGCCATTCAGCCCATCGAGTTTGCTCTGTCATTCACGGGTGGTACAGTGGCTACGGGCAGCGTGGTGGCTCAGTGGTTAGCACTGCTGCCTCACGGCACCAGGGATCCGGATTAGATTCCACCCTCGGGCAACTGTCTGTCTGTGTAGAGTTTGCACACACTCCCCATGTCTGCGAGGGTTTCCTCTGGGTGCTCTGGTTTCCTCCCACAATCCAAAGATGTGCAGGCCAGATGAATTGGCCATGCTAAATTGCCCATAGTATTAGGTGCAAAAGTCAGGGATAAATGTAGGGGAATGGATCTGGGTGGGTTACTCTTTGGAGGGTCAGTGCGGGCTTGTTGGGCCGAAGAGCCTGTTTCCCTACTGTTGGGAATCTAACCTAATCAATGAGATTGTGGCCGATCTGATAATCCTGTACACCACTCTCTTCATTCGATTCAACATCCTGATTTAAAATCAATCTCAGCCTCAAATATACTTAATGACCCAGCCTCAACAGCCCTCCGTGATAAAGAATTCCACAGATTCTCTTCCCCTTTCACAGAAGAAATTCCTCCTCCCCGCTGTCTTCGATTGGTGACCCCTCTTTCTGAGATGGTGCCCTTTGGTCCCAGGCTGTCCTGCAAGGGGAATCAACCTCTCCACATCTCCCCATCCAGTCACCTAAGAATCTGAAGGATATTTTCCTGTTCAGACGCTCCTTTAGAGCAGCTGGGGCATGGTCCTAGCCCAGAGGTAGGGACACTGCCATAAGTATCATTGCTGTCAGAGTTGTATGTTTCAATAATATTTCTGCTAATATCCAGTGAGCACCCGCGTTAAATGTTGTTGGAGGAGGTCCTTGTGAAAACGCATTGGGGCATGTTGTTACATTGAAGGTGCTTGATGAATGCTTATTTGATGGTCGTTGTTAATGGTCTCCTGATGCTTTTGAGCTTGTACTGATTTTGTTTCTGATCAGCCCTGTGCTGGAGGAGCAGTTGTCCATCCCCAGGACACATTTGCAGTACCAGATGTGCCTAGGGGAGGTCCAGTCAGCCCTGCTTCCATTTTGACGTGTATCTGAACATTGACTGTAAAGCTGAGTACAATGCTGAATCCCTTCAGGTTGATCTGTCATGTTCCATTGTGTGTAGTGACAAGGACAGTGTGAAGTAGGTTACTGCAGCTAAGATTCTGGATCAGTGGTGCTGGAAGAGCACAGCAATTCAGGCAGCATCCGAGGACAGGCAAAATCGACGTTTCGGGCAAAAGCCCTCCATCAGGATGATGAAGGGCTTTTGCCCGAAACGTCGATTTTGCCTGTCCTCGGATGCTGCCTGAATTGCTGTGCTCTTCCAGCACCACTGATCCAGAATCTGGTTTCCAGCATCTGCAGTCATTGTTTTTACCTTACTGCAGCTAAGATGCCTTGTGGTAGGATCTAAACGCATTTCTAACTGTCTGTTCGAGCTTCCAAACCAAGAAATGATGGTTTATGCAATTCGAGTGGGTTCTGTTGCTTGAGGGGTTCATGGACATATTTCCTGGGATGTATATTGCCCTTTAACTTTGGTGTTTGTCTGTGTCTGGCAGGAGAGTTTGTCTCTCATAAAAGAATCATAGAATCTCTGCAGTGTGGAAGCAGGCCATTCAGCCCATCCTTTTTACACTGACACCCTGAAGAGCATCCCACACAGATTAACTCCCATCCCTGCATTTCCCCTGGCTAATTCACCTAGCCTGCACATCCCTGAATACTATGAGCAATTTAGCATGTTCAATCCACCCCAACCTGCACGTCATTGGACTAAGCGGGGAAACTAGAGCACCCGGGAGAAACCCACCCAGACCTGGGCGAGAATGTGCAAACTCCTCACAGACAGTTACCCGCTGGTGGAATCACCCCAGGTCTTGGGCGTGTGAGGCAGCAGTGCTAACCACTGAGCCACAATGCCCCAAATCGTGTGTGTGTGTGTGTGTTTTTTTCTCAATGAAAGGGAGTGCTGGGTTTGAGTGCCTCTTGAGGGAGAGGGTGTTTTGGTGTGGGAGGGGTGTGTGTTTCAGAGGAAGGGAATGGGGGTGCATGTGTGTCTGTGCCACTGTCTCTACAAGTTCAGAACCTTGTCACATAAATTGCTGCTTCACCGTGCCTGAGGGAGCACACCCAAGACAAAGGTGCCATCTGTCAGATGAGACAGGTGAGGGCCCCATTTCCTCCCTCTTCTGAACATAAGTTCCTGTGTGTAATAATTGCAATACAGTTAGCACTGCTGCCTCACAGTGCCAGGGACCCAGGTTTGATTCCACCCTCGAGCGACCGTCAGTGTGGAGTTTGCACATTCTCCCCATGTCTACACGGGTTTCCTTTGGGTCCTCCAGTTACCTCACACAGTCCAAAGATGTGCAGGTTTGGGTGGATTGGCCATGCTAAATTGTCCTTGCAATGTCCAAGGATGTGCAGTGGCTTAGCCATGGGAAATGCAGGTTTACAAAGATAGGGTATGGAAGGGTCAGTGTGAATTTGATGGGCTGATTGGTCTGCTTCCACACCATAGGGATTCTACAATATAGGAGATGGGCATGAGGGAGCTCTTCCATGGTATCCTGATTAAATATTAACCCCTCACCCTGCCTCACCATAACAGGTCATCTGGTAGCTGCCTCACTGAGTTAACTTGTTGATGCAAAAAAACAGTTAGCAGCCACGTGTAATTAGTGGTGACATTTCCTGCATTTCAGTAGCGGCAGCACTTTGGTGGCTGAAAATGCTTTGAAATGTCCGGTGGTCAAATGTAAGTAGTTCTTAAATCATTTGAAGTTGCTTCGTGGGAGCTTTGTCAAAGAAAAAATTGACACCAAATAAAGGTTTGGATACTGAATCAAACGTTGTGTTTACAAAGAGGTACTTAGAGTGTCTGAATCTTGGAAAGAGTTGGAGAGGTTATTGGAAGGCTGGTGCTTATGTCACTGGATCAGCAATATGGTGATTTGAACTGTTACACCATTAATCATGTGTTTAAATCTTACGCAGGACATCTGAGAATTTCAATTCCATTTTGTTCTATTTTTTAAAAAGTGCTGTTGTTTAAGCAAAACTGCTTTGCCCCCACACCATGGAGCTACGTAGGTTTATTTGTTAAATTCATATCCATGACGATGAGGGGTGTGACCAGGGTGGATAGAAAGCAGCTGTTGAAGGGCTCTTCATGAGGGGGGAGCATAGTTTCAGGATGAGGGACAGAAGGGAATTTGTGAAAAAAAACGCTGTCACTCAGTGGGAATCTGGAATGAACTCCCTGGAAAGGTGGTGGAGGCTGGGAACCTTTTTTTTTAAAATAAATTTTGGAAGAGCACTTCAACTATCATAACATTAAAGGGTATGAGACAAGTGCAGGGAATTGGGATTAGAGCACTTTCAGTGGTTGTTATGTCAGTGCTGACTTGATGGGCCAAAGGGCCTTTTCTACACCTGAATAAATCTATAAATACCTGTTGTCCTTACCTGGTTTGGATAGATACGTGACCCCAGGCCTACACCAACATGATGGGTCCTTGCCTCAATCCAACCTGACTAACTGCAGACTTGTACTCAGTTATGACCTGAAAGTCGGGCCCATTGCTGATTTGTTTTCATCTCGTGCTCATCAGGATCAATGCAAGAATGCCACATTTGAAACCATGATTGACAGGCGGAAGTCTGGGAGAACACAGCAAGCCAGGCAGCATCAGCAGGTGGGGATGTTGATGTCCCGAAGAAGGGTTGCGCCCGAAACATCAACTTAGAATCAGAAAGAAGTACAGCATGGAAACAGACCCTTCAGTCCAACCTGTCCATGCTGACCAGATGTCTTAAATTAATCTAGTCCCATTTGCCATCACCTGGCCCATATCCCTCTAAACTCTTCCTATTCATATACCCATCCACATGCCTTTTAAATGCTGTAATTGTACCAGCCGCCACTTTCTCTGGCAGCTCACTCCATACACAAACCACCCTCTGTGTGGGAAAAAAAGTTGTTCCTTTTAAATCTTTCCCCTCTCTAGTTCTGAACTTCCCCACCCCAGGGAAAATACCTTGTCTATTTACCCTATCCATGCTCCTCATAATTTTGTAAACCTCCTATAAGTCACCCCTCAGCCTCCAACGCTCCAGGGAAAACAGCCCCAGACTGTTCAACCTCTCCTTGTAGCTCAAACCCTCCAACCCAGGCAACATCCTTGTAAATCTTTTCTGAACCCTTACAAGTTTCACAATATCCTTCTGATAGGAAAGAGTCCAGAATTGCATACACTAATCCAAAACTGACCTAACCAATTCTCCATGTCCTGATGCTGCCTGGCTTGCTGTGTTCTTCCAGTCTCCTGCCTGTCTACGTTTTAGATTCCAGCATCTGCTGCATTTTTTTTTTGTCTCTTACCATATTTGAAAACGTCACAACGATTTGTACTACAGTGGGGTTTGGGTGTCATTGGCTAGCAAGTCGCGCTGATTGGTTGAAGTATGGCCATAGTGAATGCAAGAGGGAACAATTGGCTTTCCACATTCCTGAATAACTATAAGAGGGTGCAAAAGCTTTGGGGGTATTAGTTGTTTGCTGAGAATCCATCTCCTAGTGACCTTGTGCCTCCACTCCTAGTGACCTTGTTAAGTCAGCTGGAAGCAAGGAGAGGCTGAACGGGCTGGGGCTGTTTTCCCTGGAGAGTCGGAGGCTGAGTGTTGATCTTGTAGAGGTTTATAAAATGAGGAGGGGGCGTGGATAGGGTAAGTAGACAAGATCTTTTCCCAGCGGTGTGGGAGTCCAGAACTAGAGGGCATAGGTTTTGGGTGAGAGGGGAAAGATATAAAAAGGACCTGAGGGGCAGCCTTTTCTCAGACGGTGGTGCATATATGAGAGGTGCAGCCAAAAGAGAAAGTGCGGCTGGTACAATGACAACATTTAAAAGGCATCAGGATGGGTATATGAATAGAAGGGTTTGGAGGGATATATGGCAAACGGGACTAGATTAGGTTCAGATATCTGGTCGGCCCGGACGAGTTGGGTCGAAGGGTCTGTTTCCCTGCTTGAACAGATCTGTGACCCCCATGAGTCATTTTGTGAGCTTGATCGCCCGAAATTGATGTATGGTGTCACTAGGAGATAGTGAGAGCTGGAGAGTCAGAGTGGATAAAGTGTGGAGCTGGAAAAACACAGCAGGGTCGGCAGCATCAGAGGAGGAGGTGGGAGCCTCATCAGGACGGTGTGGTTTGGTGGAACGGCTAACGCACATTGGATTATACAGCAGACGCTGAATATTTACAGAAACACAGCGAACAGATGATGTTCTTGGGTGGGGGGTGAGGTTTTGCAAGCACAGGCTGACTGCATGTAGTCTGTACGCTGCCTGATGTGAACTACTCAAGAAAATTGGTTCAATTAATCAGTTGCTAGGACACAAAAAGACTTATTCCAAATTAATTTCCTCGATTTGAAATTTTGCCAGCTGGGTTTGGGATTTGGACCCCTGTCCCCAAAGCATTTGTCAGAGTCTCTGGGGTACGGAGCTGCCTTGACGTAGTTCACAAAAGTGCTGGTGAAAGATGAGAATATCTCTTTATTTTAAGAAGTGACTTACTGTGATATGGAAAACGCTGCCTGATGGGGCAGTTTGAGCAGATTCAGTTGGAAGTTTGCAAGGGGAATAGAGTTGGAGGAAGTGAACCTGCAGAGTGAGGGGTTGTGGGACGAATTTAAGAGGGCAGCCGTGGGCATGATAAGCCTATTACTTGGACTGAGTGCTCTGTTAGACAAAGAAAATTTAAAAATAGTCAAACTATCATTCTTGTTTTTTTTTGAATGAGCTTGGAAGTTAGAATGATTTTCTGTTTGAGATATGGGAGCTTTTTTTCCCCAAGTTAAAACACTGCACTCTGACTTAGAGTTTAGAATCTCTACAGTGTAGATTTCGAGGCCACTTGATCTGTTGAGTCTGCACCAACCCTCTGACGAGCATCCCACCCTAACCCTGCATTTCCCATGGCTAAACCACCCTAACCTGCACATCCCTGGACACTATGGCTCAATTTACTTGAACCTGCAATCTTTGGATTGTGGGAGGAAACCGGAGCACCCGAAGGAATCCCACGCAGACACGGGGAGAACTTGCAAACTCCATGCAGACAGTCGTCCAAGGGTGGGATCGAACCCAGGTCCCTGGCACTGGGAGGCAGCAGTGCTAACCACTGAGCCATCCTTGACAATCTGTCTTTTCCACGGTACAGTTTGGGCGGTCTCCTGCTCTGATCTAGAAGCTTCGGCTATGGGATCCCTTCCAGGATTTGATGGGTTGGGGGGGGGATGTGTCTGTGACGTGAATTAAACGGGTAGGAGCTAATTATTGCAGATTCTGGAATCTGTACTGAAAACAACAACTGCTGGAGATCACAGCAGGCCAGGCAGCATCCATGGAGAGAGAGTGAGCACACTAACATTTCAAAATAAGGAGTGGGGCAGCACCTATGCATTAAGGTGGAGGGTGCTGGAAAGACATTGATAGTTCTCTCCACTAGCCCTCCAACCCACTTCTCTTCCTCCCAAACTATAGCATGAATTAAAGGGGTTTGACCTCCCCTGCCTTTCCAGTGAGAGGCTGTTGCTGGGCAGACAAGTGATGGCAAGGTGATCGGAAACTGTACCATCTTGATAACGCGTGTTGTCCGAAGCAACTGGGAACCACCGAGTGAGCTGTAACGTGCTGCCTCCATCTGCCCTCACACTGGGCGGGAGACCAAAGTAAACAGGCTCAAATCTGTCTGCTGTCTTCCTTCCAACCCTGTCCCTGTCCCCAGTCGGGAAACAGAGTCACACACCAGTTCCCTCATCTTCCAGCAATTGCAATGCCTGCCACATGGTCCCCTAGTACAGCTGCCTCACGAATTCCTGTGATCACAAAAGGGGAAGTCTGGTGGTCCACCTTGATTGGGGATCTGGGGGTGCTTGGGAGAGGTGGTTTTGTGTAGGGTCTGTTCCAGACCCTCCCCCAGCACCATTACTATTCCAAGCCTTACACCTCAGTGAGTTCTATCAAGTGTCCATCTAATTTCCTGTTTGTTTCTTCACCCACGGGACGTCGGCTGCGACAGCATTGATGTTCCAACCTTAATTGCCCCTGGAGGAGGTGGTGAACTGCCTTTGTTGAACCACTGGAGTCCCTCGTGGTGTAGGGACACCCACACAGCACTGTGTTAGGGAAGAGTGTTCCAGGATTCTGACCCAGTGGAGAATGGCAATATATTGCCAATTAAGGATGGTGAAAAATGAGTTTTTAACTCACCACCTGACTTACCCCCCCCCCCCACCCACCAAAGCCTGTCCAGCTTTGACCAGGCACAAGTCGGGAGTGTGAGGGAATGCTCCCCACCTACCTGGGTGAGGACAGCTCCAACAACACTCAAAAAGCTCGACATCAGGAAAAAAGCACTCCCGCTTGATTGGCACCACATCCGCAAATGTCCACTCCCTTCACCACTGATGCTCAGTTGCAGCAGTATGTACCATCTACAAGGCAACACCTTCCAAACCCCTGGCCACTTCCATTTGGAAGGAGAAGGGCAGCAGATACAGGGGAACATCACCTCCCACAAGTTCCCTTCCGACTCCTTCACCATCCCGACTTGGAAATATATTGTCTGCTTCCTGAGTGTCACTGGGGTCAGAATCCTGGAACTCCATCCCCAGCGGCACGGTGCGGGTCTCCCTTCAGCACGTAGACTGCAGCGGTTCAAGAAGGCAGCTAACCACCATCTTCAGGGGGCATTTAGGAATTGGTAACGTTGCTGGTCCATTTGATCGTTTCGAGTCAAATGTGCGGCACAGAAACAGACCCTTCAGTCCAACTCATCCATGCTACCTGAAATTAATCTAGTCCCATTTGCCAGCACTTGATATTAATAACTTGTCAAGTCTTGATAAGTGTATTGAATTTCAAGTAGTTTGTAGTGATGTACACCTGAGCTGCCGCTTCTGATGTAACTGAGAGTGAAATCTGAAGATGCTTTATCTTTTACAACATTGTTTACACTCAAACACACAAGCAGATACAAAACAAGTCAAACTAGTTCAGGAGAGGCAACACTGCCCTGAACTGGTCTTTGTATAATGAGTGTTTTCCCTGTCTTTTCTTTTTAAAAAAAAAAATTAGTGGATGGGGCATTGTTGGCAAGCGCAGCTTTTGTTGCTCGTTTGTAATTGCCCCTTTGAACTGAACTGAGTGGGCAGGTCAAAGTGAACGCCATTGGCTGAGAGTCTGGAGTCACGTATAGGCCAGGCCAGATGAGGAACATTTTCCTTCTCCAAAAGGCATTTGAGAACCAGATGAGGTTTTAACAACAATGGTTGCCCATTAGGCTATTAAATTCCACCAGCTTGCCTTCATTGCTCACATCTCTTGAGTACAGGAGTTGGGATGTCATGTTGAGGTTATACAGGATGCTGGTGAGGCCTCTTCTGCAGCACTGTGTCCAATTCTGGTCGCACTGTTATAGGAAGGATATTATTAAACTGGAGGAGGTTCAGAAGAGATTTACCAGGGATGGAGGGTTTGACTTACATGAGTCTGGGATGTTTTTCACTGTAGAAAAGGTCAAGTCACCATTGGCCCAGGGGGTGGTGGGGGTTGCTCTTCACCAGAAACAGAAACAATGACTGGTGGTACACTTAACCTGAGGATCCTGACACCCATAAAGATGGGAGGTTCTGGTCTGCAGGAAGGGGTGCAGAGGAGGTTCACCAGGATGTTGCCTGGGTTGGAGACATTAAGCTACAAGGAGAGACTAGATAGACTTGGGATGTTTTGTTTTTAGGATAGTAAAAAACAGAGCGGGGGGGGAGCATTGGGGTGGCACGGTGGCTCATTGGTTAGTGTTGCGGCTTCACAGCAGCAGGGCACTGGTTCAATCCCAGCCTCTGGCGACTGTCTAAGTGGAGTTTGCAAATTCTTCCTGTGTCTGTGTGGGTTTCCTCTGGGTGCTCCGGTTTCCTCCCACAGTCCAAAGATGGGCAAGTTAAGGTGAATTGGCCATGCTAAATTGTCCCAGGGATACATAGGTTAATGTACATTAGTCAGGGGTAAATGTAGGGTACGGGAATGAGTCTGGGTGGACTTGTTGGGCCGAAGGGTCAGTTTCCACACTGTAGGGATTCTATGATTTGAGGTGTGTAAGGTTATGAGGGGGGATGGGAACAGGGTAGATGGAGAGCAGCTGTTCCACTTGGTCAAGCGATCAGTGACGAGGGGTATAATTTTAAGGATAAAGAGCAGGGGTTTTGGGAACAAATGGGGAACAAATGTTTTCACTGTGGGTGTTGGGAATCTGGAATGCACTGCCTGGGAAGGTGGTGGAGGCTAGAAACATTTCAAAAAATATATTTGGATGGGCACTTCAAATATAACATTCAAGGGTATGGGACAAGTGCATGAAATTGGGATGAGTGGTCCTGACAGTGTAGTCTTGATGGGCCGAAGGGCCTTTTCTGTGTTCTGTGTATCTAGCGACTGGCTGTGTGGGCAAGGATCTCCTCAGGCCATGCTGTTAAATCTTCTATTGCCAGTGATGTTAAATTGGTGCCCTCTAATCGCATGGGTCAACTGTATCCCTCCTGTCCTCATCCACCCCACTGCCCTGATCATACCAACTCTGTCCCTCTTTCGAATTTCATCTCTGTCCCGTCTTCCATCTCCATGATGAATAGCCCCATTCTGATCAGATCACTGAAGTTATCCTGTCCCCAGACGACTGTCTTTAACTGCAGTCTCCTCACTCCTGCACCTATTGACATGTAGGAGCAGAATTTCATAGAATCCCTACAGTGTGGGAGCAGGCCCTTTGGCCCAACAATCCCACACCGACCCTCCGAAGAGTAGCCCACCCAGGCCCACTCCTTTACACTATCACTCTACATTTACCCCTGACTGATGCATCTGTCCTATACATCCCTGAACACTATGGGGCAATTTAGCATGACCAATCCACCCTAACCTACATAACTTTGGATTGTGGAAGGAAACTGGAGCACCCGGAGGAAACCCACACAGACACAGGAAGACTGTGCAAATTCCACACAGATAGTTGCCCGAGGCTGGAATTGAACCCTGGTTCCTGGTGCTATGAGCCACCGTGCTGCTAGAACTCCGTCATTAGCTCATGGCTGATAAGTTTCTCAACCCCCATTTTCCCTAGAACCCTCGATTTCCCCCTTGCTGATCAAGAGCCTATCTATCTCTGTCTCAGAGACACTCAACGATTTGCCCTCCACAGCCCTCTGCGGCAATGAGTTCCACAGAGTCACCACCCTCTGGCGGAAGAAGTGCCTCCTCATCTCAGTTCTCACCCTGCTAAAGTATGGGATTCGGTACACCCCATCAAGCAGCAGCAGTGGGAGCTTTAGTGGGAGAAGCTGAGAGGACAGGCACAACAGGATGACGTTGCTTGAGGAGAACTCTGCTGGTCAGCAGCAGCTAGAGAAGGAGGGGGGGCAAGGAGGCTGCTTTTTCACTTGCTCAGCAAGTTAGCTGATCTTCAGAGTGGTGAAAGTAGATTTGTAGCTTTCAAAAGGGAAGTGGATATAACTCTCTTGACCTTGTATTTGGCTTGACATTTAGGTTGTTGTGAGCACCTGACTTCCTTCCTATGTTTGACCCAACTGTCATGGGTGAGCAAATTAAAAGGAACAAAAAAAGTCAGCAGCTAGTTCTTTATGGTCAACACAGTGGAGTTTTCAGATCTGGAAGGTCAGAGAATAATTTGCTCACCCATGGGTCAAACATAGGAAGGAAGTCAGGTGCTCACAACAACCTAAATGTCAAGCCAAATACAAGGTCAAGAGAGTTATAGCTTGACACTCTCCACTCGTTCCACCTCTGTGCTGTTAATGTGTAGGGGGGCATGAGTAACATCCTGCCAAAGTCAATAACAAGCTCCTTGGTTTTGCCGGCATTGAGAGCTAGGTTGTTGTCAGTGCACCATTTTTCCAGGTCTTCCACCTCCCGTCTGAAGTCTATTTCGTCGCCATCTGAGATTCGACCGACTGTGGTGGTGTCATCAGCGAACTTGTAAATGGCATTAGTCTGGTATTTGGCGACGCAGACATGGGTATACAGTGAGTACAGCCGAGGGCTGAGTACGTACCCCGGGGTGGGGGGCTCCAGTGTTGAGTGTTAGTGAGGATGAAATATTGTCCCCAGTCTTCACTGATTGTGGCCTGTGGGTCAGGAAGCTGAGGATCCAGTTGCAGAGAATGGGGCTTAGTCCGAGATCACTAAGTTTAGTCATCAGTCTCAAGGGGATAATAGTGTTGACAGCTGAACTGTTGTCAATGAGTAGGATTCTTACATAGCTGTTCTTGGTGTCAAGATGTTCCAGGGAGGAGTGAAGGGCAAGTGATATGGCATCTGATGTGAGTCTGTTTGTCCGAAAGGCAGACTGGAGTGGGTCAAGAGTAGTAGGGAGGCTGGAGTTGATTAATGCCATGACCAGCCTTTCCAAGCACTTCATGACCATCAAAGTTAGGGCCACTGGGCGGTAGTCATTGAGACATGCTGCATGAGCCGCCTTGGGCACAGGGATGATGTTGGCCTTCCTGAAACAGGCAGGGACAGTGGCCTGCTGCAGGGAGAGGTTGAAGATGTCCGAGAAGACCTCTGCCAGTTGATCTGCACATGCTCTGGGTGCACGGCCTGGTACTCTGTCTGGTCCCATCACTTTCCTTGGATTCAAACAAAGGAAAACTGATCTGACCTCTGATGCAGTGACCGATGGGATAGGTTCGTCAGGAGTTCTCGGAATAGGTGTTACCCCTCCGCCAAAATTCTGCTCGAAGCGAGCATAGAAGTTGTTGGGACGATCTGGGTGGGATGTGTCATTGTCTGCTACCTTGTCAAGGTGTTATAGAATCATTAACATTGCCATGTGACTGTGATCTTCTGTTGCCTTGTATGGGTGGTTCTGGGATAGCACGCTTTTCTGGGCAGAGCGATTTGACTTTAACATGGCTGAAGAATTAGGGAACTGTACTTTGGGGAGCGCTCCCCAATGTTGGCAAGAACATGATTCCGGCAGGCATCTGTTCACCCACTCCGTTCTGGGCACTGGAATCTCCATGCCGTACTGCACCAATGCCAGCTCTCGACACAGGAGCTTTCTGTGGGAGGTACTGTACAGAGAGCAGCTTTCTTACATTTATTAACAAAAGTAAATTTAATAAAAATGCACAAACTCCACACAGACAGTCACCTGTGGCTGGAATTGAACCCAGGTCCCTGGTGCTGTGAGGCAGCAGTGCTAAAAAATAGTTTACCTTTATTGACCCTGTCTGTACCTGTTCCTATCTTGAAGACTTTGAGTTAGGACGCTCCTTCCCGACTCTGGCCTCTGTTGTGTAATCTCTCCATGATTCAACCTCACGGGGATACTTTTGTGTTAGGCCATAAAACACCAGCATGGAGCAGAGGGCCAAACAGCCAGTTCCCCTGGTGGTATGAGGTTCTTTGCACTTTCCCAGATGAAAGGAAGGGCTCATTTGCATTGCAAACCCATCTGATGCACACCCCAGTGTGGAGTACCCAATGTGGCTGTTTATAGGGGAGTGGCTGTGCTGGGTTCCACTCTGGGCTGGATGCTCTCACTAAACCTCCACCCAAGGTGGCATAGTGGCTGTGTTTAGCACTGCTGCCTCAAAGCGCCAGGAAACCGGGTTCGATTCTGTCTTCCGATGACTCTGTCTCTGTGTCAAATTTGTGTGCCCCCCCCCCCCCACCCCAAAGCTATCTGCAATTTCACCACTTCTCCTTTTTTGGCCGTTTCCAGAGCCCCAGCAAATCTCTGCATGTATCCGACCAAATACTAGCATGTGCCTAATCACCGCTTCCCCAAACCTTCTCCCCCCCCCACCCCCAATGAAGTGTCTTTTGATGCTGTAATATTCTTGATTAGTAACATGTTGTGAAAGCACATTCTGAAACCTCCCGCGTTGGTCATTGTAGAAAGTGGAACTGCACTGGAATATGTCGCAATCTGAGATGTCACAATAAATTTACAATGCATGTGGAATTGGGAAGAGACGATGCCAAAGTAGCTGGTGTCACTGCTGTCGTTTTCAGGGCTGTTCATCTTGAATCCCAACCTGTTAATTGTGCAGCTCTCCATCTTCTTTTTCTCCTCCTATCCCCCCACTCTCTAGCTCTCCTTCTCTCTGTTGCTCTCTCCTCCTGCTCCCCCACCCCACACGCACACCTTTCTCCTCTGCCTCTTGACTGACTCTCTTTCAGAAGATTCTGTTCATATCACGTCTGGCTCACAGTGTTTGACAGCAACTCAGCTCCTTTTGTTTTGGGGAGGCAGAGTGTCTCAGTGGTTAGCACTGCTGCGTCGCAGTGTCAGGGACTGGGGTTCAATTCCAGCCTCGGGCAGCTGTGTGGAGATAGCAAGTTCTCCCCATGTCTGTGTGGATTTCCTGTGGGTGCTCCGGTTACCTCCCACAGTCCAAAGATATGCAGGTTAGGGTGGATTGGCCATGCTGAATTGTCCCAGCGTGCCCAGGGATGAGCGGGTTAGGGTGGGTTAGCTATGGGAAATGCAGGGTTATAAGGATTGGTTGGGTCTGTGTGGGATGCTCTTCGGAGGGTCGGTGTGGACAGAATAGACCAAATGGCCTGTTACACACTGTAGAGATTCTGTGATTCATTCTTACCCTCTTCCTTCTCTTTCTCAGCTGTCGGCACCCCCCTCCCCTACCTCTCTTTCCCCTTCCCTCTTCCTACGTAAACCACCCCAGGCTGATTAAGTACAGAATAGGTTTCTGTCCAAATTAACCAGGACAACTTCTATTGCAAGTAAGTAAACTCCAACCATGGATGAAGAATTGTTAGCCTTTACCTTGACGAGTTAATACTTGGACCCGCTTATAGTTACGTGAAGCCTCCTGTTTCAAAAGTAGGGACACTCATTTTGTTATCAGGTCCCTTTGAGGGTATGATCACTGCACTGCGAGCTCCCTTCAATTATTTCTGATCAAAAGAGAGCCAGAGGCTTCTGGCTAATTATTGCCAGTCTGCCTAGAGGAGCAGGAGGGTGCGTGTGGGAGCTGTGCGCATGAGAGGCATAGGGTCTGACTGTACCATCACAAAGCCTGCAAGGCCCACAGTGACATCCTGCTGTGCTGCACCATTGTGTGGTTCAAGTCTCATGTTAGACCAAATAGGTTCTGAGATTCCAACCCTTTGAGTAGCCAGATATGGGCAACTGCTGGCAAATGGCACTCGATTAATTTAGGATATAGAGTCATGGAGCTGTACCGTGTGGAAACAGATCCTTCGATCCAACTCCTCCATGCCAACCAGGTATCCCAACCTAGTCGAGTCCCACTTACCAGCACTTGGCCCACATTCCTCGAAACCCTTCCCATTCATATACCCCGAATGAGTTGGACTCAAAGGTCTGTTTCCATGTTGTACAAGTCTACAAGCTCCTCGAAGACCTGCCTTCACCTATGTTTTGATTAGATTGTTTAGATTACTTACAGTGTGAAAACGGGCCCTGCGGCTCAACAAGTCCACACCGACCCACCGAAGCGCACTCACCCAGACCCATTCCCCTACACCTAACACTACAGGCCCTAACCTGCACATTTTTGGACTGTGGGAGGAAACCTGAGCACCTGGAGGAAACGCACACAGACACGGGGAGAATGTGCAAACTCCGCACAGGTCAATCCCTGAGGTGGGAACTGAACCCGGGTCTCTGGCACTGTGAGGCAGCAGTGCTAACCACTGTGCCACCATGCCGCCCATGTGTCCAGTCCCCACTCGGAAAGTCAATTGCTGACTCTACTACCACCACCCTTTAAGTAACTGTGCCAATGTGTTGTCCCGTGGGCACCAAACCCATAACAGCTATGTTATGTGCAGGCTAAGTTAGACCATGCTGTAATGGTTGTGTTCTCAGTGCTGAGAGGAGAGAGGGGAAGAGAGATGTTGATTTTTATTTGTGGGTGGGGGAGGTTATTAAAAGAATAATAGAATAACAAAGCTTACTTGTTGCATTGACTCTTAGTAACCTGTGACGTCTCTGGCTGCGGCTCGACACCAATGTGTGTGTGTTTTTAAAAAAAAAATTCTGTTCTCCATAAGCCAGAACATTGAAGCAGGAGCCAAGTGTGTTCTATGAAGCCTTAGTTGATGCTGGACTGAGGCAGGGATCCCTGCACAGCACAGGAGCTGTCCAGATGGTCAACACATGCTGGTGTTTAGCATTGAACCCATCGCGGTTTTTCTGTTCCACTTGTCCGAAAGATGAAGGCGGCACTTGGCACACTTGCTTTTATCGGTCAGAGCACTGAGTGTCAGAGTTGGGATGTCTTGTTGCAGCTGTGCAAGGTGTGGCTGAGGTCACATTTGGAATACTGCGTGCCTTTCTGGGTGCCCTACAATAGAAAGGATATTATTAAACTGGAAAGGGTGCAGGAAATTTGGTACCTGGACTGGAAGATCCATGTTAAATGGAGAGGTTGGATACGCTGGGACTCTTTCTCCTGGAGCTTAGGAGACTGAGGGGTGACCTTTATAGAGGTCAATAAAATCACGAGTGACGTAGAAAAGGTTAGATAGCCAGCAGCTTCCCTCCCCCAGTTAGGGGAGTGTAAAACTACAGGGCATGGGTTTGAGGGGAGAGATACAAAAAGGTCCAGAGGGGCAATTGTTTTCGTGCAGAGGCTGGTCAGCGTCTGCCAGAGGTAATGGATTCATGGTCACCATTAGACCATAGTTCCAGGTATGTTTTGTCGAATTCAAATTCCACCATCTGCCATGGCAGGATTCAGACCCGGGTCCCTAGAACCTTAATCAAGTTTCTAGATTAACAGTTGAGGGATGATACCACTAGGCCATTGCCTCGTCTTGCCTGCAATTTGAACTAATTGATCTGTGACTTGATGGGGTCATGTGTTCATTACTACTACTTTTTGAAAATTCTCCCTTTTGTCTTCATCTCCCCTCCCTCTCATCCTCTTCGTTCCTCTGGGCTCAGCTTGTCACCCTCCTGATCTCCAATGCCCTGGTGGGGTTTGAACTCTGCTGTCTAGCTTGAGAGGAGGAGCGATTCCATCGCCTGGAGACGAGGGAGTCTGTGGACTACTCTGCCACAGAAAACAGTCGAGGGCAAAAACGTTGAATGTTTTCCAGCGTCGAGTATAGCTCTCTGGGCTAAGGGTGATCAAAGGGTACGGGGAGAAAGTAGCGGCGGTGCACGGAGTTGGATGAACAGCTGTGATCATATTGGAATGGCAGGGCTAGGCTCAAAGGACTGAACGGCCTACTCCCATTCCTATTTTGTACCAGCTGTCTTGCCTTCTGCATTGCAAGACTTGCCACCTAGGCTATTGTCTTCAGGTGTGTTAGACTACGATGTGCTGTGGGCTGAATTGACCGTTGTTTCTCAGCGACCGTGATGGAACTTGTGGACTATTTCAACTGCAGAGGTTTCACAACCCGCGTCAGAGTGAGTGTTCACCCCATTTTGACAGGGATCATTGGTTAGCAAGCAGGAATCTGTCCCCGTACTTTATACAGTGGACTTTCAACACCGTCACTGACAGTCTGAGAGTTTTGAAAATAAATAGATGCATTTGGGGAAGTGGGAAACACCGAATGTGGTGTGTATTTTCCATGAGGAGGCTGTTTTATCCGATGTTCATCTTAACATAAGAAACTGCAGGTGGATATTGGGCATTGAAGAATCCAGAGTTTTATTGCAACTAAGTATGATGTACAGACATTACGTTCGTCAGGCATGAAAGTGTCTGGGCTAACATTAAGCTGTTGGATTGCAGCAGAACAGCATCTGACTGGCAGAGTGTCATGCTTCAAGTGATCTGAGGTATGATGGAGTCTGACATCTTTACACCCTCCTCTTATGTCAGGCCCAACCCGTCCAAGCCGACCAGATATCCCAACCCAATCTAGTCCCACCTGCCAGTACCCAGCCCATATCCCTCCAAACCCTTCCTATTCATATACCCATCCAAATGCCTCTTAAATGTTGTAATTGTACCAGCCTCCTCCACTTCCTATGGCAGCTCATTCTATACACGTACCACCCTCTGTGTGAAAAAGTTGCCCTGTAGGTCTCTTTTATATCTTTCCCCTCTCACCCTAAACATATGCCCTCTAGTTCTGGACTCCCTGACCCCAGAGAACTTTGCCTATTTACACTATGCCCCTCATAATCTTGTAAACCTCTAAGGTCACCCCTTGGTGCTCCAGAGAAAACAGCTCCAGCCTGTTCAGCCTCTCCTTGTAGCTCAAATCCTCCAACCCTGGCAGCATCCTTGTGAATCTTTTCTGAACCCTTTCGAGTTTCACAACATCCTTCCGATAAGAAGTGTTGTACTAATTAATGCAGATTGATGTGGAGCTGTCGGTGTTGCACTGGAGTGGGCAAAATTGCATGACACCAGTGTTATAATCCAACGGACTTATTTGAAATCACAAGCTTTTGGAGCGCTGCTCCTTCAGGTGGAGACTTCACCTGATGACAGAGCAGCGCTCTGAACGCTTGTAGTTTCAAATAAACCTAACACTGTTTGACAGTGAATAACACCAGATTCTAGGCTCCATTTCCTGCTTATCCCTTCTTGAATTCACTGCAGTCCTCGTGGTGCTGGTGGTAAGAAGCCCACTCCACCTTTTTCAGGAAGCTCCTTATAAAACCAAGCTCACTCGTCAGATGCGGAGAGCACTTAGAGAACTCAGTTGCACCCCACTGGCAACTGTTTCTGCTGAGTTTCTCCACTGTTCTGTTTTCAGATTTCCAGCATCTGCAGTCCCTTGGTTACGAATGTCCCATTCTCGAGTCTGTGTGTAAGCTGACACGTCGGAACACAGTACGGTGTAAAATAGTCTTTCGTCGGTAAGCATTCACGTGTTTTAAATTTAACATGGACATGCCCTTGGGTGGGATGTATGTGAGCTGGGCATTCATAAGCTGGGGACTGCCTGCATTTTACCTCTTTTGACTGATCACTGGCTCTGTGGGGGCCTTGGACGGTGCTATGCAAATGCACGTTGTAGCTGCCAACTGCAAAGGGCCACTGCGGGGAGCGCAGGGGTGAGGTAACGCACCAGGCGCGGCATTGGCCAGGAGGATGTCGCTTGTATCTGCGACTGAGATCTTGCGCGTTTTCCTGTCGCCCGGGCAGACCCGTTCACCTCCCGCTTGCTGCTCTGAGCAGAGAACAGGGTGTGTTTTGGAGAGGGGTACAGTGAGAGGGTGAGCCACCCTGTTAGCTGGATGGTTTAACACCCGACGCTGGCAGTGTAGCAGAGGACAGAGAGGAACATGGCAGAAACACTGGGCAGCAACCCTGCACAAACCAAAGGGGCCACACAAACGCGACACAGGAAGTAAGTTGTTTTTACTTTTTGTTTTTTTTCTCTCTCTCTCTCTCTCTCTCTCTCTCTCTCTCTCTCTCTCTCTGGTCTTCAGTTTATACCAGCCAGCAAGCAGTCAAACTTTTCATGCCCTATAATACCAGAGGCCGAGCTAACACACTTAATTCATCTTAGGCGGATCCTTTGCAAGCTTACAGCACAGGAGGGGGGCATTCGGCCCAATGTACTGCTGCTAGCCTTCTGTAGGAGCGACCCAATTTGCCCCACTCCCATTCCCAGTCTGTCTCTGTCTCTCTCTTTCTTTCTTTTCCTGCAGCTCTACAAATTTCCTCTCCTGCAGATAATTCTCTAGTTCCCCTTTTTGCTTTTCTTCTTCCTCCCTCCACCTCCCACCCCTCTCGAAACCACAAGCGTATCTGTCTCTACTCCTTGGGCAGCTTGTTCTGGATCCCATTTCAGAGTGTGTTTTTATTCTTCCCTTTTTTTTTAAAGATTACCAACAATTTTTCCTCATCTTTGTTTTTTTTTTATTTTGGAGCATTTCCCTTGCAAATAATATCCCCCATCTCTTTTTTCCTTCCACCAACTGGGACAGTTCTCTCCTGCTTTACTCAGGTGCTGGGTAGTTATGCTGAAAGTCTCCATTGTATCTTTTCTTGAACCCAGCTTCTCCATGTCCTTATTACCAGGGAATGTTTTTCTGCACGCTCCCTTAAGCCGCCTCACCCCTGAAGTAACGGAGGTAGTGTTGCTGTTTCTTCGAATCCCTTCAGTGTGGAAACAGGCCCTTCGGCGCAACAAGTCCACACTGACTCATTCCCCTACCCTATCACACTGCATTTACCCATGACTAATGCACCTAACCTTCCCATCCCTGTACACTATGGCCAATTCACCGAATCTGCACATCTTTGGACTGTGGGAGGAAACCGAAGCACCCGGAGGAAACCCACACAGACATGGGGAGAATGTGCAAACTCCACACAGACAGTTGCCCGAGGCAGGAATCGAACCCGGGTCCCTGGCGCTGTGAGGCAGCAGTGCTAATCACTGAGCCACTGTGCCATGGACAATGTTTCCATTGTCTGGCCTGACTTTTTTTTGTGAAGTTCAGGTGAGCTGGAGATAAGCATATGAGGGTCTGAAAGAGATGCTTGCTCTTTCTCCGTGCGACCCTTTGTCACAACGGATGCTGTCTTGATCTCCACGTCCCTCCAATTTCAGCCTCCCAGGGCACCCCTGGCTTCCATTCTTGACATCCTGTCTTCTGGAATGCCCCAAGTTCTGGAATTACCTCTGGGAGGACTTCCTTCAGCCGGAAGCTGGTAAATCTGTGAAACTCATTGCCACAGAGGGCTGCGAAGGCCAAGATGATGAGCATCTTTGAGACGGGGAGAGGTTTTTTTTGATTATTGAGGGGATTAAAGTGGAGAATGGGGTTAGAGAAACACATCAGCTGTGATCAAATGGCAGAGTAGATGTGATGGGCCGAATGGTCTGATATGTTATAGTCTCCTTGGAAAAAGCTTGCCTGAATTAGAATCCCTACAGTGTGGAAACAGGTCCTTCGGGCCCGACCAGTCCACACTGACCCTCTGAAGGGTAACCCACATAGACCCATTTCCCTACCCTGTATTCACTCCTGACTATTGCACATCCCTGAACACTCTGGGCAATTTAGCATGGCCTGTTCACCCTAACGTAGACATCCCTGAGCACTCTGGGTAATTTAGCATGGCCCGTTCACCCTAACCTACACATCCCTGAGCACTCTGGTTAATTTAGCATGGCCCGTTCACCCTAACCTACACATCCCTGAGCACTCTGGGTAATTTAGCATGGACTGTGGGAGGAAGCCCACACAGACACTGGGAGAACAGGCAAACTCCACACAGGCGCGCAAGGGTGGAATCGAACCCCAGTCCCTGGCACTGAGAGGCAGCAGCACTAACCCACTGAGCCACCATCCCGCCCATGAGCCCTAACACCATAGTGGCTCGTGTTTGATAAAACTCTATGAAGTGACTTGGAAT
This sequence comes from Chiloscyllium plagiosum, assembly GCF_004010195.1. Taxonomy (NCBI): domain Eukaryota; kingdom Metazoa; phylum Chordata; class Chondrichthyes; order Orectolobiformes; family Hemiscylliidae; genus Chiloscyllium; species Chiloscyllium plagiosum. The sequence continues at coordinate 4,617,090 of NC_057757.1, forward strand.
TGTTTCTGCGACATTAAATGTACCTCATGTATAAACCAGGAGCATGATAAGGCCATTTGGCCCGTTGAGCCTGCTCCTGCCATTCAGAATCATTGTGGCTGATCACTTTGCGACTTCAAACTCTCACACCCGCCTACTCCAATAACGTTTGCTGCCTCGTTTAACAGGATTCCATCTACCTGTGTTTTTTTTTTAAAACTACAGTAATTCAAAGAGTCAGCTTCCATTGCCATTTCAGAGTTCCAGATTTTACAAAATTCATTTCGTGGGATGTGGGCATCGCTAGCTGGGCCCAGCATTTATTGCCGGTGGGAGTGAACTGCCGACTTGAACTGCTGCAGTTCACCTACTGTAGGTTGACACAACACTGTGCCCTTAGAGAGGGAATTCCAGGATTCTGATCAAGCGACACTGAAGGAACGGCAAATGTATTTCCAAGTCAGGGTGGCGAGGGGCTCGGAGGGGAGCTTGCAGGGGCTGGTGTTCCCATGTATCTGCTGCTGTGGTCCTTCTAGATGGAAGTGGTTGTGCTTTTGGAAGGTGCTGCCTGAGGATCTTTGGTGAATTTCTGCTGCGCGTCTTGTGGACAGTCTGTGCTGTTGCTGCTGCTGAGCGTCAGTGGGAGAGGGAGTGGATGTGGTGCCAATCAAGCGGGGGCTGCTTTGTGGATGGTATCGAGCTTCTTGAATGTTATTGGAGCTACCCCCATCTGGAGCAAGTGGGGGGTATTCTCTCTCACTCCTGAATTGTGCCTTGTGGATGGCACTTTCTCTCCCAGTGATAGAGAGAGAAACTGGCCTCTCTCTTTTTTTTTTAAATTGGTAACCTTGACCTTAAAACAATGACCCCTGGCTCACCCTTCTCTTGTGAAGGGTAGCACTGACACCCCCCTGTATGTACCCCCTTCAGGCCACTCGTTGGTTTTGCATGCACATGTCCAAATTGCCCTTTACACAAGGCGAGACGGTGGTTGTTTTTCCAAACGGAAGAAACTGTACTCGGAAGTTTGTTAACGTGCTTAGATCTGTGTACATGTATTAGTGTGGTCCAGTGGTAGTGTCCCTATCCCTGGGCCAGAAGGTCCGAGATCAAGTCCCACCCTCTCGGGAGGTACACCGAATTTGATCTATGACTGTCACATGTACACAATCACCTGATGAAGGAGCGTCGCTCCGAAAGCTAGTTGCTTCCAATTAAACCTGTTGGACTATAACCTGGTGTTGTGTGATTTTAAACATGTACGAGATGCAGTGAAATGTATTGTTTTGCGTGCTAACCAGACAGATTATGCCTTGCATAAATACTTCAGGGTAATGGAACAGAAGGCAGGATATAGTGTTACAGTTGCAAGAGAAGGTGAAAGTTCAACTCTAATATAAGAGGCTTGTTTATGAGTCTGGTCACAGCAGGGAAGAAGCTGCCCTTGAATCTGTTGGTACGTCTTTTTAAACTTCTGTACCTTCTGCCCGATGGAACAGAGTGAAGAACGTACAACCCGGGGTGGGAGGGGTCTTTGATTATATTGGCTGCCTTCCTGAGGCAGCGGGAAATCGAGACAGAATGTATGGAGTTCTTGAATCTTGGCTGTTGGCTTGTCCCCCTCCTCCCACTTCCATGCAATAGATGCTCCCTTTGTTTTCATCCAAAGCTATTCCCAGGTGTCAGTCCCTGCTGTTATACCACCAAGTCCCCCTACCCTGAGCTGTGTAGGCAACTTGCTAATGCTAGTCCCGTCTTGTAGTGTGTTTGGTGCCTGTCTTAATCTGAAATAACTGATCTGGACTCGCAGGTTTTGGAGAACCTCCACTGGGCTATCATCTTGCTTACGCTTGTAATCTTTTTATTATCTCCAACTCCCTTTAATCCCCCCCCCCTCCCAAAACCTACCTCCTATCACCTCCAATGTCTCTCCTTCGTCCAACATCTCAATGGCCAGAC
>NC_057757.1:4619396-4632623 GCF_004010195.1 Chiloscyllium plagiosum
AGCTCACCCCCTTGCCCTCGCCCCAAATTATGCGGTTTATTTTTATTGATTGAACCACGGAGTCCCTGCTGTGATGATGTTTGCCGCAACAAAAAACACCCAAGGCTTCCAGGGCTTATCTCTGGCTTGGAAAATTAGACGTGGCCATCTCCTGTTGATTTGAAACAAAAGTCTTAGCTTATCTGATACTGTGCCTGCACGTGATGTCCCAGTGTTTTTGTAGAAACCTAGAAAATAGGAGCAGGAAGGGGCCGTTCGGCCCTTCACATCTGAGCCAGCGATCAATATGATTGTGGTTTTAGATTACTCGGAGTGGAAACAGGCTGTTCGGCCCAACAAGTCCACACCGACCCTCTGAAGAGCAACCCACCCAGACTCATTCCCCTACATTTGCCCCTTCACCTAACACTATGGACAATTTAGCATGGCAATTCACCTAACCTGCACACTTTTGGATTGTGGGAGGAAACTGGAGCACCCGGAGGAAACCTACGCAGACACGGGGAGAATGTGCAAACTCCACACAGATCGTCCAACTCTGTCCCCCATTCCTGCTTTCACCCCTTTTAGCTTTAAGATCCATGTCTCATTCATTCTCAAAAACAGTCAATATTCTGGCCTCTGCATACATGCTCACAAAAAACAGACGTTCCTGGAAAGGCTACGCAGGTCTCTTATCAGTGTTAACATTTCACATCAAGTGACTCTTCCTCAGAGCTGACAGTGGCCAGGAAAATATCTGTTTATCTACAGAAGGCCGAGTAGGGGGGCAGTGTTGGGGAGGGAGTAAACGATAGGTGGGAATAGAGGCCAAAGAAGGAGAAGAACAGTTGGACAGACAAAGGACTGGCCTCAAACACTTTCTGTGGCCGAGAATTCCCCAGGCTCCCCACTCTCTGGGTGAAGACATTTCTCATCCTCTCTATCCTATCATGTCTCTCCTTAGACTGTGACCCCCCCCTCCTCGGTTCCTGTCGTCGGGAATATCCTTCCTGTGTTTACCCCATCTCGTCCTGTTTAGAACTTCGTAGGTGTCTATGACGTCTCCCTGCCCACCTCGTTCTTCTGGACTCCCAACGGATGTAATCCTAACCAAGGCAGTTTCTCATCCAGCATCATTCCTGTCTGGCTGCGCTCCCTCTCTGTGTTTTTATTGCTTTGGAAATGTGCTGTGACTGTGCCTCAGTCCAGAGGCACAATCTTTCCTCTCGGGGTCCACACCTCGACAACACAATGAGCTGAGTGTTTGCCCCGTCCTGTGCATCCTCATTCTTCCTGTTCCTCCGTTTCCGTACAATTCTTCGTTGGTGGGGGTATGAGCGTTTCCTAGTAGGAGATACGAGGCTGAGTCTTGCAGTTGGGAATTGGTAGGGTCGTGAAATCCTGACAGTGCAGGTAGAGGCCATATGCCTCGCTGAGTCTGCACTGACCCTCCAAAGAGTGTCCCACCCTAACCCAGCACTTCCCCTGTAACCCTGCATTTCCCATGGCTGACCCACCTAGCCTGCACATCCCTGGACACTTGGAGCAATTTAGCATGGCTAATCCACCCTAAGCTACTCATCTTTGGAGTGTGGGAGGAAACTGGAGCACCCAGAGGAAACCCACACAGGCACTGGGAAGTCCTACAGCGTGGAGACAGGCCCTTCAGCCGAAACTGGCCCATGCTGACCAAAATGACCAATCATGCTAATCCCATTTCCCTGCACTTGGCCCATATCCTCCTTATCCTTTCCTATCCACATATTTGTCCAAATGCCCTTTAAATGTTGTTAATGTACCTGCCTCAATCACTCCTCAGCCAGCTCATTCTGTATGCATACCACCCTCTGTATAAAAAGTTTCCCCTCGGGTTCTCTTTTATTCTTTCCCCTCTAACCTTAAACTGCTGCCCTCTGTTCCTTGATTCTCCAACCCTGGGGAAAAAGACTGAGTACATTAACCCACCATGCCTGTCATAATCTTAAACACCTCTATAAGATTCTATCTCCGTCTCCTACGCTCTTTTTAAAAAAAAGTCTCAGCTTGTCCAGCCTCTCCCTATAACTTGGACCATTGAGTCCTGGCAACAAGCTTGTAAATTTCTTCTGCATTCTTTCCAGTTTAATCACATCCATTCTATAGCAAGGTGACCAAAACTGAACCTAATGCTCCCAAGTCTGGCCTCAACAACATCCTGTATAACTGCAACATAGCTCCTCAACTTAACGCCCTGACTGATGAAGGCCAGTGCCAAAAGCTGCCTTCACTGTCCTGTCTACCTGTGACCCCACTTTGAGAACCGTGAACCCGAACTACAAGATCCCTCCACGTAAACAGTCGTCCGAGGGTGGAATCGAACCCAATTCCCCGGCGCTGTAAGGCCCCAGTGTGGACCACTGAGCTGCCCAGATCTGGATATCGGGCAGAGTTTTGGGCTCCTTTAACTGAGCGAGGATGTACTTTGGCCAAGGAAGGTTGCAATCACTGATTGGAAAGTCCATTGCCATTCCCTCTATCAAATTCCCGAGTGGGATCGGAAATGGGGCGTGAGGTCCTGATTTCTGAGGCCACTGCCAATCCCTGCCCCTATTTACCCTGCTGTCATCTCCCCAAACCCTCCCCACTCTGCTAGCACAGGAGGGTCCGTAACAGCTTGCAGATCGCAAAGTTGAATGTCCTGGGCAGGCAGAGCGGAACAGGGCTGTGCCCTCTGGGATTTGGAGGAACGTGAGGTGGTGCCCACTCCTGTTGGTGAAGAATACCCAGGGTGGAGGGGTCGGTCATTTCACATTGAGATGAAAAATGTGACACATGGGAATTCCCTACCCCAGAGCGCTTTGGTTGTTCAGTTATAGAATGCTGGATATGGAGGGCACAGAGAGATACAAAGGTGTTCCAGGATCAGCTGTGATTGTGTTGAGGACTCCCATCTCCCAAGTGTTTCATGAGATACAGCTGGGTGTGGGCTGGGCCAGTATTTATTGTCTGTGTGACAATACTTTGTAAGGTATATTCTGTCCTGTTTGCTCTGAAGAGAGGTTTTAAGTCAGACGCACTGAGCTACATATTTGAATCCATTAGAGTCAACAGCTTGTGAGGCCTTGGTTTTTTTTTTAAAAGAGTTGAAACAATAGAAATGGCCTGACTGGGTGGGGTCGCACTCCCACAGAACTAGGATATTTTGGTTGAACCTTTTTCAGTAGCAAATGCTGGGGTCTTGGATTTGGAAGCTGCGGCACATCTCTCCTCGCTACTCTCTCAGTTTTTTCTTGATTTTTTTTTTCCTTCCTGGACTGGAGAATTGGATGTGCGACAATTTATTTTACTGAATTTGCCTTTGCCAAGGGTGTGTTTATGGGATGTTATTATGTTGGAGCAGTTGATCTTTAATATTTAAATAATCTATTATTCCAGTCAGTTTTGCAATAGTGTTGTTATTCCAAGTTTGTTCTTTTGTTTGTCTTTTAACTAGTGTTGGAATAAAATGTGTTTTGCTTCAAGCCTGGAAGTTGGCCCAATTGAAATTGCATTCAGAACACAATGCTTGGCACTAGCCTTTAACATAAGAAAGAGCTAAGGTGTACGCTGTTGTCTTAATGTGTTTTGAGAGGGGGTTTGGTCTGGTCCATAACACGTGTTGCTGATTTCCCAGAGGAGTAGTGGTGAGCTACCACCTTGGGCCACTGCACTCTTGACCCCCACACAGCGCTATAACAGAGAGGATTCCAGGCTTCTGACCCAGCAACACTGATGAAACCGTGATTTATATTTTTGTGTGGTGTTCCCTTGTACCTGCTGCCCTTATCCTTCCAGATGGAAGGTTTGGAAGATGCTGTCTGAGGTTGTTTGGTGAATTTCCGCAGTGCATCTTGTAGATGGTGCACGTTTGAGCATTGGTAGTAATTACGTGGACTGCTTTGTCCTGGGTGGTGTCAAGTTTCTTGTGTTGTTGGAGCCCCCCCCCCCCCCCATCCAGGGCAAGTGGGGAGTATTCCTTTACACTCCTGTGTTGTGCCTTGTTGATGGTGGACAGGCTTTGGGGAGTCAGGAGGTGAATTACTCGCCGCAATATTCCCAGCTTTTGTAGCCATTTAGTGTTTATGTAGTGAGTCTGGTTCAGTTTCTCATCACTGGTAATCCCCAGGATATTGATAGTGAGGAATTCAGTCATTCAGTAATACATTATGAGGCAGCGGTTATGGTCCTTGTCTGGCATTTGTGCAGCGTGTATGTTACTTAGACTCAAATGGTATTCTGGAGATAGAACATAACCCTTCTAACAATCTTCAAGTTCCAATAGTATTTAACTCTTTCAGGTGCAGATGATGTGTAAAAACATGACACAAAGTGGCTACTGAAATGTGATTCCTGCTGCTCAGCCTGTTGGTTAGAACAAAGAGTAATGATTAATGTGGAACTCACTCCCGCCTGGAGTAGTTGAAGTGGGTAGTATTGATAGAAAGACCGGAGCAAAGGAGGAGACCACTCAGCCCCTCGATGAGATCGTGGCTGACCTGTGGCCTTACTCTTAATACCTCAGTTGCGCAAAAACCTACCTAGCTCAGAATTAAAATTAGCATTTGATCCAGCATACAGTGCCGTTTGTGGGAAAGAGTTCCCACCCTTTGTGTTAAAGTGCTTCCCAACGTCTCTCCTGAACAGCCTAGCCCTAATTCTCTGACTCTGCCCCTTAGTTCTGGAATCTGCCACCAGCAGAAACTGTTCCTTTTCCTGGTAAAGACTTGAATCAGATCCCCCCTTCACTCATAAATTTGAGAAATGTTGTGTGGTCTAAAACCATTCTAATTTGTAAAGACTCCTCGTAAACTAACCTCTGAAGTCCCAGTATTATTCTTTTTAAACCTACATTGCCCACCTACCCCCTCACTCCCCTGCCTTCCAAGGCCAAATATATCCTTCCTATGGTGTGCTGCCCAGATCTGCTCTCTACTGCAAGTGAGGGTCTAATAAAGGTTTTGTATCACTGCAGGATAACCTCTGCATCCGTGTGGGGGGTGGGGGGGAGGGAGGCAGGGAGGGAGGTGTGACTCTGTGGTTAGCACTGCTGCCTCACGGCGCCAGGCACCCAGGTATGATTCCAGCCTCAGGCAACTCTCTGTATGGAATTTGCATATTCTCCGTGTGTCTGCATGGGTTTCCTCTCCACAGTCCAAAGATGTGCAGGTTAGGGTGGATTGGCCATGTTAAATTTCCCCGAGTGCCCAGGGATGTACAGGTCAGGGCGGATTAGCTTTGCATATTAGCAGAGCTATGGGGATAGGGGGTTTGGGTGAGATGCTCTTCAGAGGGTCGGTGTGGACTCAATGGGCTGAGTGGCCTGCTCCCACACTGTGGTGGTTCTATTTGATGATATTGAGATATCGTTGCATTGCTGTTCACAGCATTCTAAAGATGCATTTCAGGGCCAGATGGGATAAGCAGGCAAGGTAGAACGGGAGGCTTGCAGGTTGAGATGAAAAGGGAGGGCTGTGTGGAGATTGATGCAAAGGTCAGAAGCACCAGTATAGCACAGCTGGGCCGAGTGGCCTCCTCGTGTGTACTGTCTTTTTTTTTGATGCTACGCTGCTTGGAAATGTGCAAACTCTGGACCCGATTTTGAAACATGCCATCCATCTCTGATGCACAGCAGTGTCTGAGGGACATCGACTCGTATGTTATCTTGACTGAACTGTGCAGGAAAAGTCGTTGCTGATGGAGCTCTGCCTGAGGAGATACCGGAACTTTTTTGACGCTGCGTGAGCTGACTGCGAGGCAATTTGTCCCACTCTTCCTTTTTCTTTACTCTGTCTCCCAGCAGCTCAGTGGCCTGAGCAACATGTTCACCCTGACACTGTGAGATGATGCTAGACAGGAAACTGAACAGAGGAGCACTAGATCAGATTATTGTTCAAAATGCAGGTTGGTGTGTTGTTTTTTTTTTTGAAAACGCCAAAAGCAATTGAAACGTCAAACCGGAAGTCCTCTGTCTCTTCCTGGTTTTCTAGATCAGAGGTTTGCAAATTCCAGCCCCACTCCCAGAGAGCTGAACCCCCAGGTTCTAGGCTGATTCCTCTGGTTGCTGCACTGGGAGGGTGCTACACTGTCACGGGAAACGTTGTTTGGCAGGTGATGATCCGAGGCACTGACTGCTCTCCAGGCTGGAGGTTGCTGTTTCAAAAAGGCAAGCAAGGGAAACCCTCCTTCTGAGGCACCTTGGGTTTGTGAAGCCTGTATCATTTGTGCCAAAAAGGCTTCTCCCACTTCCACCTTCCTCAGGTTAAGCCACCACCAGTCCTGTGTCACCAGAGAGAGTGGTTGTAGAATTATAGAATCCCCTGCAATTATAGAAGCAGGCCGTTCGGCCCATCGAGTCCACACCGACTCTCCTGACTGCATCTCACCCAGACCCACCACCCCTCCCCTAGCCCTAACCCTACATTCCCCATGGCTAACCCATCCAGCCTGCACATCCCTGCGATTTCCATCCTCTGAGCTTAAGGTAACTCAGATGGATGGACCCTACCACCTTTTCACCTTTTATCCTTCAGATCTGGGATGCACTGCCTTTAAAATGTGGTGGGGACAGCCGAGGGGCAATTTGTTGGTTATTTGGCTAGAAACAGTGTTCAGAAATATCTTGAAAATGCAGGAGATTTTTGAAAACTCCATTCATGTGATAAATGTTAAGCCAGCATTTATTGCCCATCCCTAATTGCCCAGGGAGCAGTTGAGAGTCAACCACATTGCTGTGGGGTTTGGAGTCACATGGGCCAGACCAGGTAAGGATGGTAGATTTCCTTCCCTAAAGGACATTAGTGAACCAGATGGGGTTTTCTGATGGTGGACAATGGTTTGATGGTCATCATTAGACTTTGAATTCAAGATTTTTATTTAATGCAAATTCCATCATCTGCCATGGAGGGATTCAGACCTAGGTCATCAGAACATTACCTAGGTCTCTCTTTTTTTAAATTCACGATAATTGCCCAGAGGTACCCACATTGCCGTGGGTCCAGAGTCACATGTGGGCCAGGCCAGATAAGGGTGGCAGTTTCCTTCCCTGAGGGACATTAGGTTGGGTTTTTTCTGACAATCGACAATGGATTATTGGATCATCATTAGACTCTTAATTCCAGATTCTGTATTGAATTCAAATTCCACTGTCTGCCATGACAGGAATCGAACCCGCGTCCCCGGAACGTTATCGTGAGTTGGTATTAGAGAAAAGAGATCATGCTGAATGGGCTCCTTCAGCGCTGCATTAATACAGTGGGACCTTCTGTAGATTCGCTACCTCTTGCTTGAGCATTTCTGTGCTCATCTACAACACCAACCCACATCATTTCCTTCTCCTCCTCCACCTCCCCCCTCTCCCCCCCCCCCCACCCCCCCCAACACATCCCCTAGTATTTATTCCCGTCACTGAATGAATGCACGACACCAGTTGAAGTAGTCATGGTCTTCTCCAATTCCTACCATTTCTTGCCTGAACCATCTGTGAAAATGCTAGCCCTTTTTCCTGGTGATGTCAATTGATGCTGCTTCAGGGGTTTAAGCACAGGAGATAAGAGCTGGGGAGGCCATTCAGCCCTTTGAGCCTGCTCCGCCATGCATCACAATCATGGCTGATCATCCAACTCAAGCCTAATTCTGCTTTCTCCCCATAACCTTTGGTCCCAGTTGCCCCAAGTGCTATATCCAGCCGCCTCTCAAATACATTCAATGTTTTGGCATCAACTCCTTCCTGTGGTAATGAATTCCACAGGCTCCCCGCTCTGTGGGTGAGGCAATGTCATCTGACCTCTGTCCTAAATGGTTCACCCTGAATCCTCAGGGTGTGACTCCAGGTTCTGGACACACCCACCATCGGGAACCTCCACCCTGTGTCCTCCCTGTCTAGGGAGAAAGTGAGGGCTGCAGATGCTAGAGATCAGAGTTTGAAAAGTGGTGCTGGAAAAGCACAGCTGGTCAGGCAGGTTCCAAGGAGGAGGAGTTCTTCAACTTTTGTTGAAGAGCTTTTGCTTGAAATGTCGACTCTTCTGCTGTTCGGATGCTGCCTGACCGCTGTGCTTTTCCAGCACCATACTTTGTGAATCTACCCTGTCTAGCCTAGTTAGAATTTTATAAGTCTCTGAGATTCCCCCTCACTCGTTTAAACTCCATTGAAAATGATCCTAACCTCGTCAATCTTTCCTCATACGTCAGTTCCGCCATCCCCTGGAATCAGCCTGGTAAACCCTCGCTGCACTCCCTCAGGAGCAAGAGCATCCTTCCCCAGAAAAGGAGACCAAAACTACTGTCAATATTCTAGGTGTGTCCTCACCAATGCTCTGTATAATTGCAACGCATCCCTGCTTCTGTACTCAACGTCTCTCAGTGAAGGCCTACACCCCATTTGCCTTCTTTACCACCTGCTGCTCCTGCATGTTCACCCTTCCGTGACTGGTGCACAAGGACACCCAGATCCCACTGCACACTCCCCTCTCCCAATATACAGCCATTCGGGTAGTAATCCACCTCCTTGTTTTTGCTTCCAAAATGAATAGCCTTACACTTATCCAAATTATACTGCATCTGCTATTGGTTTGCGACTCACTCAAACTGTCCAGATCATGCTGGAGGACCTCTCCATCCTCGTCCTGGTTTACCCTCCCACCCAACTTGGTATCAGCTGCAAACTTTGAGATGTTAACATTTTGTTCCCTCATCTAAATCATTGATATATATTGTGAATAGTTGGAGTCCAAGCACTGATCCCTGTTGCATCCCAATAGTTGTTGCCTGCTGATTTGAAAAGGACCCATTAATTCCTACTCTGTTTCCTCTCTGCCAACCAGTTTCCTAGCCATCTCAATACACTCCCCCCAATCCCATGCACTTTAATCTTGCATAATAATCTCTTGTGCGGGACTTTCAGAAAGAGTTTTACAAAGTCCAAATATACCACATCAACTGCCTACCCCTTGTCACCTCTATTAGTTACATAGGGTCATAGAGATGTACAGCATGGAAACAGACCCTTCAGTCCAACTTGTCCATGCTGACCAGATATCCCAACCCAATCTGGGCACCTGCCAGCACCGGCCCATATCCCTCCAAACCCTTTCTATTCATATACCCATCCAGATGCCTCATAAATGTTGCAATTGTACTAGCCTCCACCACTTCCTCTGGCAGCTCATTCCATACACGTACCACCCCCTGTGTGAAAGAGTTGCCCCTTAGGTCTCTTTGATATCTTTCCCCTCTCACCCTAAACCTATGCCCTCTAGTTCTGGACACCCCCCACCCAAGGGCAAAGACTTTGTCTATTTATCCTATCCATGCCCCTCAAGGCTTTATAAACCTCTAAGATCTTGATAGCATTCCAATAGACTTGTCAAACACAGTTCCCCTTCATAAATCCATGCTGATTCTATCTGATCCAGCTTTCTAAATGCTCTGCCATAAAGTCCTTGATAACAGATTTGGCAATTTTCCCCACAACCAGTGTTAGGCTCACTGGTCTATAATTCCCTGGTTTCCCTCTACCTCACTTTTGGAATATTGGAGTGATATTAGCTAGCCTCCCGTCTGCAGGGGCTCTTCCACCAGAGTCTATAGAATCTTGGAAGGTGATCACCAATACATCCACTATGTGGGCGTCTAGAGCCACGTCCTGAGATGTAGATTATCAGCCCCTGGGGATTTATCTGCCTTCAAGCCCCTCAATTTTCCCAGCACCATTTCTCTACTAATATTGATCCCCCTCAGTTCCTCCCTCACACTAAATCTTGCTGCCTTCTTCATTCCTGGTATCTGATTTGTGTTCCCCTTTTGTGAAGACAGAGGCAAAATATGTATTTAGTTGCTCAGCTGTCTCTTTGCCCCCTATTATACATTCCCCCATTTCTGTCTGACCTCCATTTGTCTTCACTAATCTCTTTCTCTCTCCACGTACCTATAGAAACTTTTAATGTCAGTCTTTATGTACCCCTGCAACCTTGCTTTCACACTGTATTTTCCCCTTCTCAATCAATCCCTTGGTCCTTCTCTGCACCCAATCCTCAGACATATTGCATTTCTTGGCCAATTTCTGTTTCTTCCTTGGATCGACTGCTGTTTCTAATTTCCTCCTAAGCCCTCTTCCCCCGTCTCCCCGGTCTCTTTCCCCCCCCCCCTTCCCATCTCCCCCGACACAGCAAGGCTGGTTGTGGCACTAAACGTGCTCCACAACTCCTCACCCCCACCTCCTCAAAGCGCCGTGGTGCTCTGTTTGTCTGACCCTCTCCGGGATCCTGTGGAAAGCTACACTACGCACTGGCAGAGGTGATTGCTCCCTCACTGCTTCTGCTGACTGTAAAAGCCTTTTTTTTCTGTTATTGGGAGATGCTCCTGGATTCTATCCGATATCATTTGGACGTGACTGTGGGAAAGTCTCCTCGGTTTATTTTCTCCTTTCACCCAGGGCTGTGATGCTGTTGGCTCTGCGTTAAATTGGGTTTTTACCCTCACCCTCTCGTGCCCCCGACCTGAGGTTATTTACTGACTTTTAACCTATTTGGAGATGTTGCAATTCACACTGTGAAGCAAGTGGGACTTGAACCCAGGCCCCCGGCTCAGAGTGAGGGACACTGCCCCAGTGGTTAGCTCTGCTGCCTCACGGCACCAAGGAGCCAGGTTCGATTCCACCCTCAGGTGACTGTCTGTCTGTCTGTCAGGAGTTTACACATTCTTTCCCCCCCATCCTTCCCTGCGTCTGTGTGGGTTTCCTCCGGGTGCTCTGGCTTCCTCCCACGTCCAACATTGTGCAGGTTAGGGTGGATTGGCTGTGCTAAATTGTCCCATAGTGCCCAGAGATGTGCAGGTTAGGGTGGATTGGCCAAGCTGAATTGTCCCATAGTGCCCAGGGATGTGCAGGTTAGGGTGGATTGGCCGTACTGAATTGTCCCATGGTGCCCAGGGATGTGCAGGTTAGGGTGGATTGGCTGTACTGTATTGTCCAATAGTGTCCAGCGATGTACAGACTAGGTGGGTTAGCCATGGGCAATGGTGGGTTTGAGTGAGATGCTGTTCTGAGCATCAGTGCAGGTTCGACAGGCCGAATGGCCTGCATCCACACTGTAGGAATTCTGTGGTAGTGTGTTCCTTTGACAAGATGCACTGTGGCAACTCGAGTGTCCTCCACCAGCATCTTCCCAACCCACGCCTCTCTTCCCACTACTGAAGGTGCACTGAGAACCAATCCGCTCCAAGTCATTCACCATCCTGACTTGGGAATATATCGCTATTCCTTCAGTGTGGCCGCGTCAAAATCCTGGGACACTCTCGCTTTAGTAGGCTGGAACAATTCAAAGCAGCACCTCCCCTCCCAGGAGGACTTCGGGATGGGCAGTAAATGAGACCACTTAACCTGAGACAACTGCATCTCTCAAAAGGTTTGGAAGATGGAATCTTCATGTTGTTGATCTTCTCCCATCAACCTCCTTTCTCTCCATGTCCTTCATTCTCAACTGATCAACCAAAAAGCTCTGAGGATAGAGATTTCCCCTGAGTCACATTTCTTGTCTCAATATGAAATGACCGACCCCTTTACCCTGGATATTCCCCACCAACAGGAGCTGTCGCCACCTTGTGTTCCTGCAAATCCCAGCGAATGTAGCCCCTTTCTACACCGTCTCCCTGCCACGGACAGTACTTTCCAAACCGTTTCCCAATGTGAGTCCAATTTTGTGATGTAAGAGTTTGCAAGCCCTCCGGACAAGGGTGGCAGATACATGGGAACACCACCCCCCTGCAGGTCACCCTCCAAGCCCCTCCCCATCTCCACTTGGAAACATATCGGCCGTTCCTTCAATGTCGCTGGGTCAGAATCCTAGAGCTCCCTCCCTGATGGCCTCCCCCACCTTCTCAGGGGCAGTCAGCAATGGGAAGACATTGCTGGGCCCTTGTCAGTGATGCCCACATCCTGTGAAAGAATATTTTTTATATAAAAAAAAACACACACAAAATAAGCGTATTCTGTTTCATCACCTGTGTTTTGTATACCGGGAGCATAGACAACATCTTGTTGACTTCGAGTTACCAGATACCAAGGGAAGAAACACTGAGCTGGGCAGGGGTTTGGGTTCCAGGGATGTGCAGGTTAGGGTGGATTGGCGGTGCTGAATTGTCCCATAGTGCCCAGGGATGTGCAGGTTAGGGTGGATTGGCCATGCTATTTTGTCCCATAGTGCCCAGGGATGTGCAGGTTAGGGTGGATTGGCGGTGCTAAATTGTCCCATAGTGCCCAGGATGTGCAGGTTAGGGTGGATTGGCCGTGCTAAATTGTCCCGTTGTATCCAGGGATGTGCGGGAGAGCCATGGTTAATACAGGGATAGCTGATTGGAGGGTCAGTCTGACTCAATGGGCCAAATGGCGCCTCTTCTGCACCATAGGGATTCTATGATTCTTAATTTTGTTTCTTATGCCCATGCATTGTCAGCGTCAAGTAGTTTGTTCTCATTTGGCCCTGCACTGTTGGCCAAGTTCTTGGGGTGGTGGGGATGGGGAGTTGGTGAGCTGGCTGGCCTGTAAGGCGATCACTGCCCAGCTCTTCCCGGTTGCATGGCTGATGGGGACGTATGGGAGGCTTTGCCATCTGACCTTGTGGTTTCTATCGTCACTAACCTACAATAATCGGTGTCTGCTCAATCTTCGCACTGGGATGTGATGTGGTGGTTAATGCCAGGCCCAACCCCTGAGCCCAGTGCAGAAGCGCTGCAGAGATACCAACCCCAATCTTACCAACTCTGCCAGTCAGACCATGCTGAGAAATATATGGGTTTGAGAGCTGTTCCTCCACACCCCTTCCTTCCTGTTTCCCCTCCCCCGCAAGGGTTGGTGATGGATTCCTGCTGTGGGAGGGACAGAGAGTGAATCAGATGATAACTCTGCCACATCACAGTGATTAGTTGTTAGGGTGGGAGGGGAAAGGGATGTTAGTGAACGTAACCAGTCACTGGAAACGTGACAATGTCCTATCACCTGGGAAAGGGAGCTCTGTATTTCCCCTTCTCCTCTTGGGGGTCGTCTCCACCATCCTCTTGACCTCATTTCTCTCTACTTCCCCCACCCTCGCTCCCTTCTCGCCCTCTATCGCTCCCTGTCCTCACCCTCGCTCCCTCTCATGCAACCCCATGCTCCCTCTGGCCCTTGCTTCTCACCCCACCTGGTCTTCTCACCCACACTCCCACACCCCCCCCCAATTCCTCCTCTCTCCCTCA
>NC_057757.1:4633445-4656453 GCF_004010195.1 Chiloscyllium plagiosum
AAGCTGTCGCTCACTCCCTACATTCCCCATTCCTCCCTTCCCCACCCCTCCTCTCGCCCTCACTGCCTCCCTCCAAACCTCCACTCCCCGCTTCCTCACTTCTGCCACCCTCCGTTACCCCACCCCTCCCTCCCTCCACCCCCTACCTTATGACTAGGGTAGAGGAGTTGGAGGAGTGATCTAACTAAAATGTGTAAGGTTCTTGGTGCAGGAGGTGGTGGTGGGCTGGATACTGGCAAGGTACCTCTTTGCTCTTTGCCCCCTGCCCTTTCAACTGGCAATCTGAAAGCCAGGTGTTTGGCAACACAGCGTTCCAGGTGGAGATGAGGGGAAATTGTTTCCACGTGGGAGGACCTTTTTGGAATTCTCTGCCCGAGGCGATTGGTGAAGTTCACTTCCTGTCTATATTCAAAACTCTGCTCAGTGGGGACTTTGGGAAACAGAGAAGGCAGAGCTGAGCTGTTGCTCTGACAGTGTTCAGTGAGCTCGGCCTGGATGGGTTACTCTCCATCCCTTTTCCTGTTCTGAGTCCAACTTGAGATGAGTTGACACCGTGCCAACAAAGATCTTTCTCGATTGTTGTGGGTCCCCTCATCCCGGTGCGATCTATCACTGTCTGGGCTGAGACACTCTTTCCAATTACTCTGAGTATAAGCCAGCGTGTTGATAAAGGCCAATAAATTGCTTTTAATTGTTTCCATTGTTTCCATTGAATAATTACTCAGCGCACGCAGCCCCATGCTGATGCACAAACCTGACCTGTCCAAAACACTCCGCTCGCTGCTGTGAAAGATGGGGGCAGTATGGCTCGAATTGGTTAAGGGGTCTCGAGGCATGCTGGTAGTGTCCCTCCCTCTGAGCTGGGAGATCTTCATTCAAGACCCTCCCCCCCCCCCCCCCCCAAGGCAATTCCCTTTGGAAAGTCACTAATGGATCTCCTACTGCCATGCGTCAGAGTCCTGGGAGATCTCTATTCGACCTCCCATTCACCAGAGGCGTCTTATAAGCTGGATTTAAAATATTTCCGAGAGGCCACCCTACAGTTGTGCAGAGGGTGTGTTTCTGGGCCCCACAGCCATGAGGTGAGCGGGGAGAACATACCCTTCCTTTGAGGGAATTTGATTCAGCAGCATGTTAGCCGAGCCAAGCTCCAGGTCTGAAATGAAGAGAAACCATTCTAGTCTTGCCATCAACGTCCACATCCTGTGACCCAGTAAGGTCACAGAGCTGCTGGTTGGCCCGGTGCTAGTTTCTGTACCTCTTTGCCAGAAGCTCCAGTCAACGAGTTTTGAGAAAGTTTGCAACTCGGGTTGAGGTGCTGGATGTAAGGTTGCTCGCTGAGCTGGAATGCGTGTTTTCAGACGTTTCATCGCCATGGCTAGATAACATCTTCAGTGAGCCTCCGGATGATGATGTTACCTAGTATGATGACGAAACGTCTGAAAATGAACCTTCCAGCTCAGCGAGCAACCCTACATCCAGAAGCTCTAGTGTTTGATTTCCTATCTCGGGGAAAGGGATGGATTTAAGTGTTGTTTTTATTTTTGGATATTGTGACGGTGCACTTTCGCCTTTAACTGCTAACGATTCCCGAAGAGTGCGAGACTCTTAATGGTACGCTGCTCCAATAAGTACAAGTGCCACCTATATAACAAAACAATAGCATTTAGTCTCTCGAAAGTACAGCCAGGTTACGTCTTCCTGAACTTTGTGTCTTCTCCGCTGATCCTTCGGTCAGGAAGGCCTTTTCCCTGTAGGGCATCTGTCAGGAATTCAGATGGTGTGTCACGGTGCCATGGTAAATAGATTGTGCTTTCTCGAAGAGCTGAGAGCTATTATCTCTTAACAGGTGTCAGGACCATGTCCCGTGACCCATTAAGAAGACAGTGTCTAGTTGGCACGGTGATAGTTTCCCTACCAGAAACTCTGGTGTTCCATTTTCAGCCTCTGGGAAGGGGTTACTTAACCTTATTTTTATTTTTGGGATATTACGTTGGCATTTATGGGCAAGCACTACATGAAACATGGTGCTTTTTGGATGATGGTGGCGACTTCCAATTGCACAAATACTTTTAGGAGAGAATAGGTTTTTTTTGAGCAGTGAAGGAATTAAGGGTCAGGCTGAGCAGGACAGCAAGTGGAGCTGAGTTCACGAAAGGGTCAGCAGTGATCCTGTTGAATTGTGGAGCAGGTTTGAGGGGCCGAATGGCCCACTCCTGCTCCTGTTCCTTATGTTGTCGTGAGATCAGGAAAGTTGGGGGGTAGTGGAGCTAACCAGACTGCGCTTGTTGAAAAGCTGGGGTTTGGTTTAAAGGGGTCAAATGAGCCATTTCTCCTTTGGACCAATCTGAAATTCTATAATTCTATGGTTTCTGATTAATGAGACATCCCTCAATGAGAACATGACACAGAGCTTTGACTGAGTTCTATCTTGCAAATTGGCAGTGTTTATCAACCAGCTTGACCACAAACTCCTGCTGATCGTGTTTGAATTCCATCTCCAGTACTTGGTTCATGTTAACTCCGAGTCAGTGCATAGACCCGTTTATTCTGCACTGGTGGGGATAGGTATGTCACTGTATAACACTGGGGCACAGTACTGGTGGGGACAGGTCTGTCACTGTATAACACTGGGGTACAGTACTGGTGGAGGACAGGTCTGTCAGCGTATAGCACTGGGTACAGTACTGGTGGGGACAGGTCTGTCCCTGTGTAACACTAGGGTACAGTACTGATGGGGACAGGGCTGTCACTATTACTCTGTGTGGTACAGTACTGGTGGGGACAGTTCTGTCACTTTATAACACTGGGGTACAGTACTGGTGGGGACAGGTCTGTCACTGTGTAACACTGAGGTACAGTACTGGTGGGGACAGGTCTCAGTGTATTACTCTGGGGTACAGTACTGGTGGGGACAGCTCTGTCAGTGTATAGCACTGGCGTACGGTACTGGTGGGGATAGATTTCATTAAAATTACATTATTGTCACTGAATTCCCCACCAGAGTTCTGGGGAATACTATTGACCAGAAACTGAACCAGACTCTCCATGCAAGCACAATGGCTACAAGAGCAGGTCAGAGGCTGGAAATCTGCAGTGAGGAACTCACCACCTGACTCCCCAAAGCCTGTTCACCATCCACAAGGCACAAGTCAGGAGTGTGTGGGATACTCCACACTCACCCTGGATGGGGGCAGTTCCAATAACAGTCAAGAAGCTCAGAACTATCCAGGGACAAAGCAGGCCCAGCTTAATTGGTGCCACATCCACAAACATCCACTCCCTCCATCGCTGACGCTCAGTAGCAGCAGTGTGTACCATCAGCAACTCACCAAATATCCTCAGGCAGCACCTTCCAAACCCACAACCACTTCCATCTCGATGGAAGAGGGCAGCAGATACATGGGAGCACCAGTCCCTGCAAATTCCCCTCCGAGCCCTTCACCATCACGACTTGGAAATATATCGGTCGTTCCTTCAGTGTCGCTGGGTCAGAATCTGGGACTCCCTCCCTAACGGCGATGTGTGCGTGCCCCGACACCACACAGGACTGCAGCAGTTTAAGAAGGCGGAAGTTTACTCAGAAGCTTGAGTATTATTAGTGTGATGTCTATAGAAAACAAGAGCAAGGTGATTGTATTAAATAAAAACAGCGCTGGAGAAACTTAGCACAGTTGGGCAGCATCTGTGAGGAGAAACCGAGAGACAGTTAACCTTTCGAGTCTGGTATGACTCCTCTTCCTCAGTCTAACTGAGAACTCGCTCTTGTCCATATAGGCCTGAGGAAATGCTCAGTTCCTGTGCAAACTGAGAAACGGCTGTTTCTGGGTTGTCAGTTGTTTTATTTTTTCGAAGCTGCCCTTACACCAGCTGAGGCAGTAATGTTTGAACTAGCTCACGCAGCAATTCTCTGAACAGCACCCTATCCGGACCCAGCCCCTTACCCTGTCCCTGTAACTCTGAATTTCCCATGGCCAATCCACCCCCAACCTGCACATCCTAGGGCACTATGGGGCAGTTTAGCATGGCCAATCCACCCTAACCTGCATGTCCCCAGCACTGGAAGAAAACCAGAGCACTTGGGAGAACCCCACACAGACACTGGGAGAATGTGCCAACTCTACACAGACTGTTGCGTGAGGCTGGAATCGAACCCGGGTCGCTGGTGCTGGGAGGCAGCAGTGCTCACCACTGAGTCACCGTGCTTGAATGAAAGCAAAACACAGGGGTGATGCTGGAAATCTGAAACAAGACTCTGAGAATGCTGGAGAGACTCAGCAGATCTGGCAGCATCTGTGGGAGGAGAGAGAGAAACTGAGTTAAGATTTCGGGTCCAGTGACTTTTCTGTGCAGCTGTCAGTCCTGCTGAGTTTCTCCCACAATTTCAGCTTCAGAACCGGGTAGCTCACTATTCTATGGTCTTGTCAGCTGGTTTGGATAGGGGGTGAACATCCTCTGTCTTAACTACCACCCGCCCACTCCATCAGGTCCTTTCACAGCCTTTATGGGTTTTGACAAGGTCACCCCTCATTCCGATAAGCTCCAGTGGATACTGGGCCCAACCTGCTTGGCCGTTCCTCATTAGATGAGCCCCTTCATCCCAGGAATTGGCCGATGCCCACCTCCTGGGCTTTGTCTCTGGACTGTGTCCCATGCAAGGACCCCCCACTTCCTCCCAAGGCCCGAGCTCTTGACTGGCATCTCTCCCACCAGGGGCAGAAAGGCCCTATCAGCCTGGGAACTGGAGCTCAGTGGATGCCTGGGGTGGCAGCTCATTGTCTGGTTACATTTGGAGCACAGCCAGAGGGTTGAAGACCATGTGTGAAGAGTCACAGGATATAGCAAGCAACCACCAAGTGGGATGAGACAAATGGTTATGAACTTGGTTGAGCTCACGTGTGTATCGCTTTGTCACGGCACACTTCCTTTATCGTGTGATAGATGTGCGGTGGGTGGGTGTGTACTCTGAGTCTTACCACTAGTTGATCCAACTGTCTCCAAACTGACACAAGAGACAGTTGAAGAAAAAAAATATAAATTGTCCCTCCGTTTTTCTCATGTTTGCGTGCTCGGTCTCTGTCTGTCTCTGTCTGTCTCTGTCTGTCTCTGTCTGTCTCTGTCTGTCTCTGTCTGTCTCTGTCTGTCTCTGTCTGTCTCTGTCTGTCTCTGTCTGTCTCTGTCTGTCTCTGTCTGTCTCTGTCTGTCTCTGTCTGTCTCTGTCTGTCTCTGTCTGTCTCTGTCTGTCTCTGTCTGTCTCTGTCTGTCTCTGTCTGTCTCTGTCTGTCTCTGTCTGTCTCTGTCTGTCTCTGTCTGTCTCTGTCTGTCTCTGTCTGTCTCTGTCTGTCTCTGTCTGTCTCTGTCTGTCTCTGTCTGTCTCTGTCTGTCTCTGTCTGTCTCTGTCTGTCTCTGTCTGTCTCTGTCTGTCTCTGTCTGTCTCTGTCTGTCTCTGTCTGTCTCTGTCTGTCTCTGTCTGTCTCTGTCTGTCTCTGTCTGTCTCTGTCTGTCTCTGTCTGTCTCTGTCTGTCTCTGTCTGTCTCTGTCTGTCTCTGTCTGTCTCTGTCTGTCTCTGTCTGTCTCTGTCTGTCTCTGTCTGTCTCTGTCTGTCTCTGTCTGTCTCTGTCTGTCTCTGTCTGTCTCTGTCTGTCTCTGTCACTCACTCACTCACTCACTCACTCACTCACTCACTCACTCACTCACTCACTCACTCACTCACTCACTCACTCACTCACTCACTCACTCACTCACTCACTCACTCACTCACTCACTCACTCACTCACTCACTCACTCACTCACTCACTCACTCACTCACTCACTCACTCACTCACTCACTCACTCACTCACTCACTCACTCACTCACTCACTCACTCACTCACTCACTCACTCACTCACTCACTCACTCACTCACTCACTCACTCACTCACTCACTCACTCACTCACTCACTCACTCACTCACTCACTCACTCACTCACTCACTCACTCACTCACTCACTCACTCACTCACTCACTCACTCACTCACTCACTCACTCACTCACTCACTCACTCACTCACTCACTCACTCACTCACTCACTCACTCACTCACTCACTCACTCACTCACTCACTCACTCACTCACTCACTCACTCACTCACTCACTCACTCACTCACTCACTCACTCACTCACTCACTCACTCACTCACTCACTCACTCACTCACTCACTCACTCACTCACTCACTCACTCACTCACTCACTCACTCACTCACTCACTCACTCACTGTGTGAGCCTCTCACTGAGCACCTCTTCCCCTCCCCCTCCCTCTCCCTCTCTCTGAGGCGCTCTGCCTCTCCCTCTCTGTCTGTCTGTGTGAGCGTCTGTCTCTCTCTCTCTCTCTCTCTGCCTCTTGCGCTCTGTGCCTTTGTCTTGCTGTGTGTCCGTATGTGTTTTTCTCTCACTGTCACTGTGTGGATCTATCTCTCTCGCTCTTGCGTGTCTCCACCCATATAAACACTAGCACATCATTCTAGTATCATTCTGCCAGGACCTGTCAAACAGTGTGGTTGCATGTGAGAATGGGGTAAGTGGTTCTCATTCCATTGATCTGTTCTTCTTTCAGTCTCAGAATATGGGATGGGCTATTTTGGACTGAGACCAAGGAGAAATGTTCTCACCCAGAGAGGGTGAGGAGATTGTTCAGCTGTCTGCCAGGGAAGGTGATGGAGAGCAAAGCATTGAACATTGAGTTTAGATCTAGCACTTGGGGCTAATGGGAACAAAGGATAGGGAGAGAAAGCAGGAGCAGGGGACTGAGTTGGGGGATCAGCTGTGATCCCATTGGTTGCGCAGGTTCCAAAGGCTGAATGGCCGCCTCCCTATTCCGGTTCTCAACATTTCCACAACTGTGGCTGTGGCCTTTTACCTCGGGAGATGTTGGGTCCTGTGGCTTTTATCTTGGTTGTGGGTGTGGCTGCAGGTCTTTGGGATGCTTTTGGGATTTTCCATTTTACTGAATGCTGTTCAGCATTGCCATCTCAGAGCGCTGCATGTCTTAGTGATGCCAGTCTCTGTGTACATGACTGGTTGCTGCTTTAAAATGTCTGCTCCATGCTTCAATATGTCTGGCTTCTAGCTCTTTCTGCGTTTCATTTTTGTTTAGTTGTTTTGAGTCCCAAGTCCAGTGTAAACCTGACCAGCACAGAGTCCACAGTAATGGGTAATGCTGCAGTAGACTCTTCAGCAGGTAAACTAGGTTGCCTGTTCCAGTACAGGACCAAGGGAGCATTGCTAAAGGAAGAGGCCATTCAGCCTGTGGAGACTGCACCGATGCTCTGAAAAGCATCCCACCCAGACCCACCCTCTTACCTTATCCCTGTAACCCTGCATCCCCCATGGCCAATCCACCCTAACCTGCACTTCCCTGGGCACTATGGGGTAATTTAGCACGGCCAATCCGCCCTAACCTGCACGTCCCTGTATCCGCCAAAGATCTTTGGCCGGGTCGGGTGGAATGGGGCCGAACGTAATCTGTGCCATCTTAGTTGAGCGATGGTCCAGGTGGTAAGAAATCTATCCCATGTTGACTTCCGAAAGCGTCGCCGCAACATTTTTTTCTTAAGACAAAATAGCCAAACACATTTGTCTGCGGGAGCCCTGAGGCAGCGGTGGGGAGCGAGGCAGAATATCTGCATGAATAAAATTGGAAATTGCTGGAGAAACTCAGCAGGGTTTGGCAGCATCTGTGGAATGAGGGAAAAGAGAATTAATGTTCTGATCCTCCTTCAGAGCTGATTGCAGCTGGGAAATGGCTGGTGTATGTGCGAGAGAGGGAGATGGACCCTGGAGAGAGAGAGAGTACTGTGGACAGCCACAAGAGTGGGGTCAGGGTCAGCCTGAGAGAATCAGTAGCTGCTAATGTGTCCCTGACACTGAGGCAGCCCTGCTAACCTCTGAACCACTGTGCTGCCCAGAATTAGATTGCCATCAGGTAAAAGGCATTCAGGTCTTGTGGCTTTGCATTAGATTACCTTCCAAACCCACGACCACCTCTATCAAGGAGCACAAGGGCAGCCGATACATAGGAACTCCACCCCCCTGCAAGTTCCCCTCCGACCCCTTCACCATCCCGACTTGGAAATATATCAGCTATTCCTTCAGCGTCACTGGGTCAGCATCCTGGCTCTCCCTCCCTAACGGCACTGTGTGGGTGTCCCTTCACCACACAGACTGCAGCGGCTCAAGGAAGCAGTTCACCCCACCCCCTCAAGGGGGCAACTAGGGACAGGCAATAAATGCTGGGCCCACCCAGCGACACTCTGGTCTTGTGAATCAGCGCAAATTAAATGCGACTTGGAAATTGTGTTGCATCTTTGTTAGAACGTCAGTTGTTCCTAGAATCCCCACAGTGTGGGTACAGGCCCTTCAGCCCAATAAGTCCACACTGACCCAATCCCCTCCATTTACTCTGACCTACATATCCCTGATCACTGCAATTTAACATGGCTAATCCACCCTAACCTGATTAGATTGCCCGCAGGGTGCTCGCACTGACACTGGGAGAATGTGCAAACTCCAGTCGCCCAAGACCGTAATCGAACTCTGGTCCCTGATGCTGTGAGACAGCAGTGCTAACCATTGAGCCACTGTGCCGCTTGGTTAAAGCATGAGTAAGTGTCAGTGTTTGTGGGTAATAACCTGCTGGGAAAGGCTACTGCAGAGCTCAAAACTATCACCATCAACTCAACCGACCCTCTGCACCCCACGAGGGGGAGGTGTGAAGGTGTCAACTCCTCTGAATTCTCCACCACTCCAAGGTATCACCCCACCAAGTCTCACCGCATGGGTGACAGTGTTTCAAGAAGGCAGCTCACCACCCACCTTCTCAAGGGCAACTAGGGACAGGCAATGAGTGCTGTCCCTGCCTGAGATACCCACATCCACTGAATGAATGTCAGACAAAAGGAAGGGGTCACCTATTTAAGACCAAGATGAGGAAGAATTACCTTTCTCTGAAGAGGGGAGTGAATCTGTGGATGGAACTTAGCATGATGACGAAACATCTGAGAACAGACCTACCAGCTCAGTGAGCAAGCGTACAACTTGAACCTCAAGCTGAGCTGCAAATCTTCTGCAAAATCACAATCTGTGGCATTCTTTACTGCAGAGCGCTGTTGAGGGTTAGGTCTTGTACTATTTTTTAGTAGGACACGGGTGTCGCTGACTGGGACCAGCATTCATTGCTCGTCCCTAGTTGCCCCTTGAGAAGATGGGGGTGAGCTGCTGCCTAGAACCGCTGCAGTCCACCCGCAGTGTCATTAGGGAGGGAATTGCAGAATTTTGACCCAGCGACAGTGAAGGGACGGCCGTGTGTTTCCAAGTCAGGATGGTGAGTGGCTCAGAGGGGAACTTGTAGGGGGTGGTGTTCCCATGTATCTGTTGCCCTTCTTCCTTCAAGATACAAGAGGTCAGGGGTTTGGAAGCAGCATGGAAACAGACCCTTCGGTCCAACATGTCCATGCTGACCAGATATCCTAAATTAACCTAGTCCCATTTGTCAGCATTTGGCCCATATCCCTCTAAACCTTTCCTATTCATGTACCCATCCAGATGCCTTTTAAATGTTGTAATTGTACCTGCCTCCACCACTTCCTCTGGCAGCTTGTTCCACACAAGCACCACCCTCTGGGGGAAAAAGTTGCCCCTCAGGCCCCTTTCCCATCTCACCTTAAACCTATGTCCTCTAGCTTTGGACTTGCCTACAGGGTGGGGTGGGGTGGGGAGCAATCCTTGTCTCTTTACCCTCTCCATGCTCTCATCCCTCAGCATGCAATGATCCAGTAGACATGGCCCCTCATATAACTTGTAAAAAGGTACGAGGTTCCCGAATGGAACTCGTTCACACCCCAGGGACTGCCTGCATCCTCGAGGTCACGTGCTGTAATAGTGATTATATCACCAGCTTATCTCTTAAAGGTACTGAGAGGCCTCGAGTCGGAGAGTCATACAGCATGTTCCACGCACAAATGATACAGCAGTGAATATACCCGACAGGCCCTTCAAATAAAAAAAAGTAGTTCACCATATTTTCAAGCCACTCATGTTGAGCATCCTATCCGGGGCATCTGATCGCAGTGTGCATTTGATTTTGCTTCTTAAAGTCTCAGCGACCCTGCCCTCTGGAGAGAGAGTGCGTGTGTGTGTGTGTGTGTGGCAATGCAACATCTGATGCTCTGGAATAAAGGTGCAGTTGTTTCATGAACCAAGCTCTCTATTGAGAAAGGGCAATGGGGAATGAATACAGGAACGATGTTTTCGCATGTTCTGAGTATTTACAGACTCTGTTCTGTTGCAGCGCTCAATAGAATGAGTCGGGATGTTGGAGCAGTCTGATCCTTGATTATGATGGCCAGTTTTCTGAAGGATGTGATCCTCAGAACATGTTTAGAGCAGTTTTTCTTCTGTGTGCACGTGTGCAAACTTGTAAGGTATCTGTGGCTTTATAAGTAGACACAGCAAACTTTACCTTAACTGGCACCTTACGAGCTGGCATTCTTGATTAAACCGGCAAGAAATGCATACCTCAAGCACTGCAAAGTTTACTGGACTATTCTGACCGATTGTTAGTTTTGTTTTATTGATCTCGATATCAATGGTGTTGGAATGGCCATATGAAATACTAACACCTGATTCAATTCCGAGTCACTTTCTCCTCAAATACTGCAATCTCAGAAGTCTGGTGAGGGTGTGAGTGAGAAGGCTCTCTGCCAGTAAGTTTTATTTAAGGCAAAAGTGTATTATTATTTAAGTAACTTTGGCTGTGATAAAGTATAACTGTGATGTGTATTCCCCCTGCATTGTATTTCTATTTCTTGGAGTGTGTTTTTATGTTTTCATTGAAATGGAGTCCCAGGTCGACAGGGTAGTAAAGAAGGCGCTTGGTACACTTGTCGTCATTGGTCAGAACATTGAGTACAGGGGTTGGGAGGTCATGTTACGGCTGTACAGGATATTATTTCGGCCACTTTTGGAATATTGTGTTCAGTTGTGGTCTCCCTCCTATCGGAAGGATGTTGTGAAACTTGAAAGGATGCAGAAATGATTTACAAGGATGTTGCCAGAGTTGGAGGGTTTGAGCTAGAGAGGGGCTGAACAGGCTGGGGCTGTTTTCCCTGGAGCGTCAGAGGCTGAGGGGTGACCTTATAGAGGTTTACATAATTATGAGGGGCATGGATAGGGTAAATAGGCAATGTCATTTCCCTGGAGTCGGGGAGTCCAGAACTAGAGGGTATAGGTTTAGGGTGTAAGAGGAGAAATTTAAAAGGGACCTAAGGGGTAACTTTTTCACAGTGTGGTGCGGTGTATGGAATGAGCTGCCAGAGGAAGTGGTGGAGGCTGGTACAATGTCCCCATTTAAAATGGATAAATGATTAGATTTAGATTAGATTAGATTCTGTAAATGGGCCCTTCGGCCCAACAAGTCCACACCGACCCTCTGAAGAGTAACCCACCCAGACCCATTTCTGTCTGACTAATGCACCTAACCCTATGGGTAATTTAGCATGACCAATTCACCTGGTCTGCACATCTTTGGATTGTGGGAGGAAACCCACGCAGACATGGGGAGAACGTGCAAACTTCACCGAGGTGTGGATTGAACCCAGGTCCCTGGCGCTGTGAGGCAGCAGTGCTAACCACAGAACCACCGTGAACAGAAAAGATTGAGGGGGATATGGGCCGGGTGCTGGCAAGTGAGACTAGATTGTGTTGGGATATCTGGTCAGCGTGGACGCGTTGGGCCGAAGGGTCTATTTCCGTGCAGTACCTCTCTCTCTGACTCTAGCTTATCCAGAACATTTGAATGTTTATGGCGCCTCCTGTTCTCGTAGTTATTAAAATGTTAGCTGTACGAGCAGAAAAGACAAAAGTAAGGATGCGATGTTTAAGTGAATTGTTGCTTTTTGACTGTGTGGGAGCAGCACCTCCAGTTCTGAACCACGCGTTGCTTTTTATCTTTGGAAGGATATCAGAATGTGACTGTCAATGTTATGGAGAAGGCTGTAGGGGATAGAGACTACAGTAAACTGGGCTTGTTCTTTCAGCAGACTTGCTAAAGCTACAAAACCCACTGGTCAGACCACAGCTGGAAAGCTGTGAACCATTTTTGGGGCCCTGTATCTAGGAAAGATAAATTGCTGTAGGAGGCAGTCCAGAGAACATTCACTCGGCTGATGCCAGGGATGGAGAGACCGTCTTATGAGAAGAGGTTGAGTAGGCACCTATTGGAGTTTTGAAGAATGAGCGGTGATCTTATTGAAATGTACAAGGGGGCTGGACTGGGCAGGGGTGGGGGGGGAGGTTGTTTCCCCTCGTGGGAGCGTCGTAGGGCGGCACGGTGGCACAGTGGTTAGCACTGCTGCCTCACAGCGCCAGAGACCTGGGTTCAATTCCCGCCTCAGGCTACTGACTGTGTGGAGTTTGCACATTCTCCCCGTGTCTGCGTGGGTTTCCTCCGGGTGCTCCGGTTTCCTCCCACAGTCCAAAGATGTGCAGGTCAGGTGAATTGGCCATGCTAAATTGTCCGTAGTGTTAGGTAAGGGGTAAATGTAGGGGTATGGGTGGGTTGCGCTTCGGCGGGTCAGTGTGGACTTGTTGGGCCGAAGGGCCTGTTTCCACGCTGTAATCTAATCTAATCTACACTTACGGAGCTGAGGTGGCGAGGTTTGGAAATGTCAGGTTCCTCAATGACAATAGCCAACAATTTGTCCTGGAACTCCCCATGGAGCTGCAACGATCAAGAAGGCATATCAACGCCATCTTTTCCTCGGGCAGCTCACAAAGTTCGGCATGTCCATAAGGACCCTCACCAACTTGTACAGACGTACCATAGAAAGCATACTGTCCCAGTGCCTAATGGCCTGGTACAGTAACTGCTCTGCCCAGGCCCGTGAGAAACTACAGGAGGTTGTGTGCACAGCCCAGACCATCCGGGACCCCGCCATTCATACTACTTGTTCCTGCAGAAACATTGCAAACATCATGAAAGACTCCTCCCTCCCTCCCTCCCTGGTAATGCTGCCCCGCTGTCTCTATCTGTGTGTGTGTCTTCCTCTACCCCCCCCCCCCCCACGCGCGCTCTCCCCGTTTTCTCAAACAACCAGCACAGAGGCAATGGGCTGATGGGTCCCTTTTATGCACGGCTTGACCATATGATCCGCTCCTGCTCTCTTGGTCGGATCTCGGTGGACAGACTCGGTCGTTACCAGTAGTTTTATTATGGTGGTGTTGGAGGAGGAGAGAATGGAGCGGGGGGCGCAGTGCAGCAGAGACAGAAATAACCTGCCATGATGTAGCACCTTCAGCAAACACGCAGATGTTCACAAGTCGCTGCTGTAATGTCAAAAACGCAATGGCCTCATCTCACACAGCAAGATCCCACAAACAGCAAGGTGATCACCACCAGATTACATTTTCTCTTTTTTTTCTCTGACAAAGCAAGGTGGCTTGAGGGATTAATATTGTGTTTGTGGCTGTGGGAATAAGTCTGTCCCTCTCGCTGTCTTTCTCTGTCTCTCTGTGTCTCTGTCTTTCTGTGTGTGTGTGTGTCTTTCTGTGTCTCTCCCTCTGGTTTCTGTCTGTGTGTCTGTCTCTCTGTCTGTGTGTGTCACACTGTGTTGCTCTATCTGTGTCACGCTCAGCATGTCTGTCTCTGTCTGTGCGTGTGTATATTGATTCTGGGTGAACATAGCTATACTTCAGACTCTAAACAAGCTTGACGAAACACACATGTTTTGGAAAAGAAAATTAAGCCCTTAAAATACTTGCAATGACGCACGGGCTGGTGTTGTTTTCACCATGAGCATGTAGTCCCATCAACTTCATAGTGACACAGAAATGGCGTAGACTGACAAGAAACAGCTGATCCCATTCCAGCACTCAACAACAATCACAGCATCGTAACTGGACACATCCCTCCCTCCCCATTCATCGGCTGTGCAAACTCCTGGGGGGTGGGGGGGAAAGGCTTAGCGAAACACTTGCATTTATGTAGTGCCTCTCACAACCAGCGAGCTTTGCTGAGCATTTTGTGGCCAGTGAAGTGCTTTCTGAAGCGTAATTACTGTCAGTGTGGTGTAGCAGTCATCTGGAGACCCCAGACTAGGAGCTCTCCACAGACAAGAAATTACTTTGACAGGTTCAAGTCCCACCCACAGCTGCTGGTGGGGTTTAAATTCTGAATCAATCTTCAATTTTGAATAAAACTTTTAATCTAACTGTGTACGAGTTGGGACGTTATGTTGAGGTTGTACAGGACATTAGTGAGGCCTCTTCTGGAGTACTGTGTCCAGTTTTGAGCGCCCTGTTATAAGAAGTATATTATTAAGCTTGGAGGGGGTTCAGAAGAGATTTACCAGAATGCTACTGGGAATGGAGGGTTTGAGCTATAGGGAGAGGTTAAATAGGCTGGGAGTTTTTTCCCTGGAGCATCGGAGGCTGAGGGGTTTATAAAATCATGAGAGGCATGGATAGGATAAATAGACAAGGTGGGGTGGGGGAGCCCAGAACTAGAGGGCTATAGGTTTAAGGTGAGAGGGGAAAGCTTTGAAAGGGACCTAAGGGGCAACTTTTTCAGGTAGATGTGGATGTGGTGGAGGCTGGTATAATAACAACATTTAAAAGGCATCTGGATGGGCATATGAATATGAAGGGTTTAGAGGGATGTGGGCCAAGTGCAGACAAAGGGACTGGATTAACTAGGTCTGGTCGGCATGGATGAGTTGGACCGAAGGGTCTGTTTCTGTACTGTACGACTCTATGACCCTTGGACAAAGGGTGAGTGATAACACCCAGAGCACCCATTCCGTGTGCTGTTGAGGGATACGTATTGAACAGGACAGCCGAGGTGGTGTCCCAGCTGAACGAATGATGGTGATGGGGTGAGCTCCAGTTACCAACCCAACCAGCGAGTTCAGGTGCAGTCCTGGCTGCCTCCCAACCTGAG
Source organism: Chiloscyllium plagiosum (assembly GCF_004010195.1). NCBI lineage: Eukaryota > Metazoa > Chordata > Chondrichthyes > Orectolobiformes > Hemiscylliidae > Chiloscyllium > Chiloscyllium plagiosum. The sequence goes on from NC_057757.1 coordinate 4,648,417, forward strand.
AGTGGTAACTGCCTCACTCAGTGCTAACTGTCAGCTACTGGCATTTAGCACGGACTGCACATCCACCTTCACTCAACGACCTTTACTTATTCTGAGATTCCCCACTTGCTCAGTCACGCATTCCCAGTAACACCCTCGCTCACTCACTAACTCATGCACACTCCTACACACACACACTTAGGTGCACACACATACTCAGACAGACTCTTGTGCACGTGTGTGCACGTACCCCTCTGTATACCCCCACACACTTTTACACACATCACACCTCTGTACACACTCACACGTATGTATGCACCCGTGCACACATCACACCATTGTGTACTCTGACACACACACACACGCACACACATCGCACCACTGTTTACTCATGCATACCCCTACATACTCATGCACATCACACCTCTGTATACATACATGAATCCCTACACAAACATATACACGTCACACCTCTGTGTATACACGCACATCCCTACACACACGTACATCACACCTCTGTATACACACGTGCATCCCTACACACACATGTACATCACCTCTGTATACACACGTGTACCCCTACACATGTGTGTACACCACACCTCTACACACGCGTATCCCTACACACAGATGTACAACACACCTCTGTATACACACGCACACCCCTACACAGACACATGTACATCACACCTCTGTACACACACATTTGCTGATTCTCTCACACTGACACACTTGCTCTCTCCCATCTGTACATTCACTTTCTCTGACCCTCACACTCTCGTGTATTCAGTCACTCTCTCTCTCACATGCAAACACCTGGATACACACACTCATGTGGTCAAACTCTGTCTACCTCTCCCTCATGCATTCACTCATGAGAAGGGGGAATAAGGAGTGAGGGAAAGTGCAAGGTTGCTGCAGAATGCTCCCGGCAAATAGAACTCACATGTCGTTACATCAGAATGGATTAGATTTATTCGTCACATGTAGTCATGTGAGCACAGGGAAAGGTTTACATGTCGCCACTTTTGACACCATTGGAGGTGCCTGGGTACAGAATGGTCAATGCAAATTCTTAAGGATATTCTTATGGTGTGTAACGCCGTAGTGCCTTTCACATCAAGCAGGCAGCTCCTAGCAATCAGCAGCTGTGTGCAGCGTTGGAGTTGATAAGCTGGAGTTTGCAGTGTGTGTGTGTGTGAGACTTGTGACTGATCGGTAAAGATTAACCCTGCTCTCCAATCGATAGTGGCAGTCGGATCTTGTTGCACCTGTTGGAGGGGTGGGTACAGTGTGATTTTTTTTTTTAACAGGAAGGTGTGACTGGTATCTGCTGAGCTGTACATAGCCCCCTCACCATTTGTTGTCACTTCAACCACAGAAGCTTCACACTTGTTGCAGAAAATGTGCTGGTCTTTTTTTTAACTTTTGGAGCTGTTTTATTGACCACTCATCTTTCTTTGCTGCTCTTCAGCTTTACTCTCCAAGAGGCCAGTTAGAGGAGAGCAATTGTGCATTTGCATAGCACCCCTTGTGATCCGGGAGGCTTTCATGAATTTCCTGAGCACTCTGCTTCCTGTAGATGGCAGAAACATAGAATCCCTACAGCATGGGGGCCGGCCATTAGACCCAACAAGTCCACACCAACCCTCTGAGGAGCATCCCATCCTGACTCACTCTCACTCTCCTAAGCTATCCCTATAACCTTGCATTTCCCACGGCCAGTCCACCCGAACCTGCACGTCCCTGGGCACTATGTGGCAACTCAGCAAGGCCAATCCACCCTAACCTGCACATCCCTGAATGCTATGGGACGATTTAGCACTGCCAATCCACCCTAACCTGCACATCCCTGGACTCTATGGGGCAACTCAGAAAAGCCAATCCACCCTAACCTGCACATCCCTGAACGCTATGGGGCAACTCAGCACAGCTAATCCACCCTAACCTGCACATCCCTGGACACCATGGGGCAACTCTGCACGGCCAATCCACCCTAACCTGCACATCATCAGATTGTAGGAGGAAACATGAAATGAACAAGTCTAGCGACAAAAATTCAGATCTGGGAGACCTTATGGATATTTAAAAAGTTGAGGAGCATGGATAGGTGAACAGCCAAGGTCTTTTTCCTAGGGTAGAGGAGTCTAAAACTGGAGGGTGTTGGTTTAAGGTGAGAGGTGAAAGATTTAAAAAGGACCAAAGGGGCAACCTTTACATGCAAACGGTGATGTGTGTATGGAATGAGCTGTCAGAGGGAGTGGTGGAGGCTGGTACAATGACAAAATTTAAAAGGCATCTGGACAGGGCATATGAATAGGAAAGGTTTAGAGGGATATGGGCCAAGTGCTGGCAAATGGGTCTGGATTAATTTAGGATATCTGGTCGGCATGGACGAGTTGTACTGAAGGGTCTGTTTCCCTGCTGTACATCTCTGTGACTCTATGACCACAAGTTTGCTCTCTCATTAGAGGGAGAGAAACAGCTGGTGAGGACCACCATGCCTCAGGCGAGGGGAGAGTTGAGAAGGAGAGTGCTTCATGGTAACCTCGGTTGGTGCAGGAATCGAACCCATGCCTTTGGTATCACTCTTCATCGCAAACCAGCCATCCAACCAACTGAGCTAACTGGTCGAGAAGGATATGTTTGCATTGAAGGTGGTACAGCTGGATTGCTCCCTGCAATTAAAGGGTGCATATTGTATGATCACTAGATCTATATAGCACAGCAAGAGACCCTTTGGCCCAACCAGCCCCTGCTGCCCATAATCCCAAACTAACCAGTCCCACTTGCCTGCTCCTGGCCCACACCCCTCCAACCCTTTCCTATTCATGTACTTATCCAAATGTCTTTTAAACACTAACTGTACCCATATCTATTACTTCCTCTGGAAGTTCATTCCTCACAACAACCGCACTGTGTGTTTTAAAACCACCCCCCTCCCCTGTCTTTCCTGAATCTTTCTCCTCTCACCTTAATACAGCGAAGAACAGATTTATTTCGATTTGCGGCAAGGCAGATCTGTGCTTTCAGAAACCCTGGGTTCCATACCGCTGGCATACCCTCCCCATACCGTCCACTTGTCTCTCGGGTTTGTTAAGATGCTGTCGGAGACTGGCCTCTGAGGGACGCGGCATGGGGGATATTCACAACAGTAGCACTGTGCTTGAGCTGATGTCCTGCAGTCCCGTAATGGAACTTCCAAGTGAGTGATTAGCAAGGTCAAATGGTACGCTACCCTTTTATCGCAAGGGGATTGGTATGTGGGGAATGTGGGTTAATTTGGGGTTTTGGAGAGATTGGCTGAACTGCCCAAATTAGGAAATGTGTCGACCATTCCTTCAGAGTCACTGGGTCAAACTCTTAAGTACAAAAGGCCACTGTGTGGGTGTCCCTGTTCAGGAAGGCAGCTCACCCCCACCTTGTCGAGGGGCAATTAGGAATGGGGCAGTAAATGCTGTGCCCAGCAAGCGCTGCCTACATCCCAGGAGTGATCTGTGAAAATAGGGTCACCACCATAGCTACCTCAATGACTGTACAATCTGCTAGCAACGGGCAGGTTTCTAGTCCCTGACCCTTATCCATCACCCAGTGTTTGTCAGTGTTTCTTTAATATGTGCTGAAATAATAACAGCCCTCCTGACTGTGTACCATTGTCCTTTCACTGATACCACTATCAGAACACCCGATCTTTCAGATTAAATGTGGTCCGTATTGGCAAATGAGCAGTGGATGTCAGTTACTGTTTTGAGTTCCAAGAGAAAGCTTTTAACCTGGTCAGAGATGTTATACCATGCCCTCTGGAGCAGGTGGGATCTGAAACCGGGCCTCCTGGCTCCGAGGTAGGGACGCTACCACTGTCACCATAAGGGCCCTTGAGGATTCTATCCCTCAGCCAGCATCACTGTAAACAGATGATCTGGACCATTGCGCCATTGCGGGAGCGATGGATGTGTCCAACATCCCGGAATCTCTCCCTCTGAAACTTCCACTCCCACCAGCTTTCCGATAAATGTGTTGGTCCTGGGATCTGATCAGGAAGAGGATCTGGTTGCTGGGGCATTCCACAGATTTCTCGCTGTGTTTTCCAACTTGTCAATTAGACATGAGTGATACTTCAGAAGGGAAACATGAAAATATAGCCAAGCATTAGGATGGTGTTCTGTCTCTGTGTCTGTCTGCCTCCCCCCCCCCCCCCCCCTCTCTCTCTCTGTCTTAATCGAAAAAGACAGTGAGTGCAGTTGGGTGGAACGTTCTCAGAGGCTCTTAAACTATCGAAAATCATGTAACCTGGATGACAAAAAAAACATGGAATTTTTCTCCGTATCAGTGGCTGTTTAGAACATCATGAGTGATTGTCCATCGCCCTTGAGGTTCAATGCAATCACCTCTTATTCTCTCACTGAGCTTCACTCACTGCTCATGGTGCCATCATCCCAGGGATTAGTCTGGTGAAACTTGAGAGAAAGTCTATCCACAGTACTCCAAATACTGCCTCAACAACACTCTCAGGGATGATCGCAATAATCCTTTTCTCTCACTTAGATATCGCCATTACTTTCCTGTGCCACAAAAAGCCATTCCTTCTCTATGCACTACGTCTGACATGGAATTTACAAGTCCCTGTACTCCAGCATCAATAAAGCTAGCAACAGAGATGCGTCTGGAGATGTGCATCACTGTTAGGGAGAACTTCAATGAGATTGAATACACCTAAATTAGGGGATGATCACCTATCTGAAGAGAAATGAGCTGTAGGAATACAGGAAACAGGCAGAGGGAGCTATCATTACGTTTAGTCTTCTCTCACAGGATGGATGCAGCCCTGGATAGGCCAACATGTTATGCTGATCTTGAACTGAGTGGCTGGTTCAGTTGTTCCACAGACCAGTACAGAGTAAAACACATTGCTGGTGGTTTGTAATGTTACAACACAGGATACATTCTCCTGCTTAATAAAATCAGCAACAGATAAAAGGGCCGATTAGGGATAGCATAGGGAACTCCCTCTTCGCCCTCTTCGCCCGCCCCTCCTCCTCCTCCTCCTCTTCGCCCGCCCCTCCTCCTCCTCCTCCTCTTCGCCCGCCCCTCCTCCTCCTCCTCCTCTTCGCCCGCCCCTCCTCCTCTTTCCCCCCTGGGTCGAGGGGGCCAGGTATTAGTCAGGGGTAAATGTAGAGTAACAGGGTCAGGGAATGGCAGATACTCCTCAGAGGGCCAGTGTGGATTTGCTGGGCTGAAGGGCCTGTTTCCACACTGTTGGGATTCTATGATTCTGTCAGGGGATCAAGGGGGGTTGCTCAGGGACAGTGGATGTGCAGCTCAGCTCCTGTTTGAGTGGTCGAGCGACCAAATGGCCTAATCCTGTTCCTATTTCTGACAGTGGGCAGTCCTGAGGTGGGGTAGACTGTTTCTGATTTAGCATTTTATCCAAAAGGCCATGCCCTGGCACAGACCCCTCCTGAAAGCACGTCCTTCCCTCTCTGAGGCAAGGAGACTACCCATTGTGTCATACTCTGACGCTTGAGGCCAGGGTTTGGAAAACCTGCATGGGTTTTTGTTGTGTGTGGTTATTTTCAATTTTTTAAAAAAGAAAAATCCAGGTAAACTGTTGGGGTCTCAATCCTTTTGAACTTGACACTGATGAGCCAGCATTCTGTCGAGCAAGGTCATTAACACGCTTCCGTGATCTCTGAATGAAGCAGTGTGCAAGCTGCAGAAGTGTTGGTAATCGTTTCATTAAAAACCGCATTTAGTTTTGCATGGCCAGCTCTCTCGGAGGGAGGGATGCAAATTTTTAGGGAAATCCACAGCTGAACCGATAAAATCTTTGTCACAAACGGAAAATTGTGTGGAGAGATGGAGACAGAAAGCGAGAGAGAGAGAAAAAGGAAGCTGAGTTAACATTTCGGGTTCAGTGACCTATCAGAACTGATTGTAGCTCGGAAAAGGTTGGTGTTTATGTTGGGGAGGAGGGGGGTAAACATTAGAGTCACCGAACCATACAGCATGGAAACAGTCCCTTGGGTCCATCCACTCCATGCCAACCAAATATCCTCAATTAATCTAGTCCCATTTGCCGGCACTTGGCCCATATCCCTTCTTATTCATATACCCATCCAGTTGCCTTTTAAATGTTGTCATTGTACCAGCCTCCACCACTTCCCCTGGCATTCCATACACGTACTACCCCCTGCCTGAAAAAGTTGCCCCTTAGGTCCCTTTTTTATCTGTCCCCTCTCATCTTAAACTTACGCCTCTCCAGTTTTAGAAACCCCCTACCCTGGGGGAAAAAGACCTTGAGTATTCACCCAATCCATGCCCCTCAGCCTCTGACGCTCCAGGGAAAACAGCACCAGCCTATTCAGCCTCTCCCTGTAACTCAAACCCTCCAACCCTGGCAACATCCTTGTAAATCTTTTCTGCACCGTTTCAAGTTTCACAACATCCTTCTGGTAGCCCAGAGAGAGAGAGAGAGAGAGAGCAGCAGTCCACCAGACAAAAGGATGGATAATAGTGAGCAAGGGAGAATCAACAGGACAGCACAGTGGCTCAGTGGTTAGCACTGCTGCCTCACAACACCAGGGACCCAGGTTCAATTCCCGCCTCAGGGAATTACGTGCACATTCTCCCCGTGTCTGCGTGGGTTTCCTCTGGGTGCTTCGGTTTCCTCCCACAGTCCACCATGCTAAATTGCCCGTAGTGTTAGGCGCATTAGTCAGGGGTAAATGTAAGGGAATGGGTCTGGGTGGGTTGCTCTTCAGAGGGTCGGTGTGGACTTGTTGGGCCGAAGGGCCTGTTTCCACACATTGAATCTAATCTAAAACAGCTGCTAATGGGGACCATGAGTGGGGTGAGAACCCATTGGCTGTGAAGAGAGCAGCTGAGATGGTAACAGGGCCCGGGCTGTGGGGCTGGGTAAAGGACACAGAAGGAAGTTTTCAGGCCCGAGAATTACTGAACTGCATCTTGAGTCCTGATGGCTGCAGGGTCCCCCAAGCGGAAAATGAGGCGCCAAACATCTTTGTCACTTTATTTACATTGGTAATGTCACTAGATTAGTGATTGGAATGCCCGGTCTGACACCTGGGAGACGTAGGAGTTAATTACCAATTACTGAGTAATGACGGCTATGAAGCTGTTAGTGATAGTTGGAGAAATGTCTACTGCCCTCAGGCCCTTCCTTTTTATAGGAAAGAAATAAGACCACTGCAGCAGAACTCACTTCTGAGGAGCTCCAAACCGTTCCTATTCATATACCCATCCAGATGCCTTTAAAAAGTTGTAATTGTACCATTCTCCACCACTTCCTCTGGCAGCTTGTTCCATACACGCACCACCCTCTGTGTGAAAAAGTTGCCCCTCTGGTCCCTTTTATGCCTTTCCACGCTCTCACCCTAAACCTATGCCCTCCAGTTCTGGACTCCCCCACCTTGTCTATTTATCCTATCCATGCCCCTCATGATTTTATAAACCTCTATAAGGTCACCTCTCAGCCGCCGACGCTCCAAGAAAAACAGCCCCAACCTGTTCAGCCTCTCCCTGTAGCTCAAATCCTCCGACCCTGGCAACATCCCTGTAAATCTTTTCTGAACCCTTTCATGTTTCAGAACATCCTTCCTCGAGGAGGGAGGAGGGAGACCAGGATTGCACAAAATATTCCAAAAGTGGCCTAACCAATGTCCTGTACAGCCACAACATGACCTCCCAACTCCGCTATTCAATACTAGTGGAAACATCTTCTCCACGTCCACTTTATCCAGGCCTCTCAGTATTCGGTAAGTTTCAATCAGATCCCACCCACCCCCATCCTTCTAAACTCCATCGAGTACAGGCCCAGAGTCCTCCACCACTCCCCATGTGACAAGCCCTTCACCCCCGGGATCATTCTTGTAAACTTCCTCTGGCTCCCCGTGCCCCCACCCCACCGCACCCCCACCACCTCACCAATGCCTGCACATCCTTCCTTAGATACGGGGCCCAAAACTGCTCACGGTATTCCAAATGTGGTCTGACTAGAACCTTAGTTGAAAAATGTGGTGCTGGAAAAACACCGCATGC
>NC_057757.1:4656947-4663184 GCF_004010195.1 Chiloscyllium plagiosum
AGATCTCAGCTATCTGTAAGAATAATAGGGTGGTTATGGAAGGGGATTTTAACTTTCCAAACATAGACTGGGACTGCCATAGTGTTAAAGGTTTAGATGGAGAGGAATTTTTTTAAGTGTCCACAAGACAATTTTCTGATTCAGTTTGTGGATGTACCTACCAGAGAAGGTGCAAAACCTGACCTACTCTTGGGAAATAAGGCAGGGCAGGTGACTGAGGTGTCAGTGGGGGAGCACTTTGGGGCCAGCGATCATAATTCTATTAGCTTTGGAATAGTGATGGAAAAGGATATACCAGATCTAAAAGTTGAATTTCTAAATTGGAGAAACGCCAATTTTGACGGTATTAGGCAAGACCTTTCGAAAGCTGATTGGGGGCGGATGTTCACAGGTAAATGGACGACTGAAAAATGGGAAGCCTTCGTAAATGAGATAACAAGAATCCAGAGAAAGTACATTCCTGTCAGAGTGAAAGGGAAGGCTGGTAACTATAGGGAATGCTGGATGACTAAAGAAATTGAGGGTTTGCTTAAGAAAAAGAAGGAAGCATATGTCAGGTATAGACAGGACAGATCGAGTGAATCCTTAGAGTATAAAGGAAGTAGGAGTATACTTAAGAGGTAAATCAGGAAGGCAAAAATGGGACATGAGATCGCTTTGGCAAATAGAATTAAGAAGAATACAAAAGGATTTTACAAATACATTAAGGACAAAAGGGTATCGATGGAGAGAATAGGGCCCCTCAAAAGATCAGCAAGGCTGCCTTTGTGTAGAGCCGCAGGAGATGGGAGAGATACTAAATGAGTATTTTGCATCAGTGTTTACTGTGAAAAGGACATGAAAGATACAGAATGTAGGGAAATATATGGTGACATCTTGAAAAATGTCCATATTACAGAAGAAGAAGTGCTGAATGTCTTGAAATGCATAAAAATGGATAAATTCCCAGGACCTAATCAGGTGTACCCCAGAACTCTGTGATTACTAGATTACTTACAGTGTGGAAACAGGCCCTTCGGCCCAACACGTCCACACTGACCCGCCGAAGCGCAACCCACCCATACCCCTACATTTACCCCTTTAACCTAACACTATGGGCAATTTAGCGTGGCCAATTCACCTGACCCTGCACATCTTTGGACTGTGGGAGGAAACCGGAGCACCCGGAGGAAACCCACGCAGACACGGGGAGAACGTGCAAACTCCACACAGTCAGTCGCCTGAGTCGGGAAGCTAGGGAATGCTGGGCCTCTTGCTGAGATTTTTTTTTTATCATCGATAGTCACAGGTGAGGTGCCAGAAGACTGGAGGTTGGTTAACGTGGTGCCACTGTTTAAGAAGGGTGGTAAGGACAAGCCAGGGAACTATAGACCGGTGAGCCTGACGTCGGTGGTGGGCAAGTTGTTGGAGGGAATCCTGAGGGATAGGACGTACTTGTATTTGGAAAAGCAAGGACTGATTAGGGATAGTCAACAAGGCTTTGTCCGTGGGAAATCATGTCTCACAAACTTGATTGAGTTTTTTGAAGAAGTAACAAAGAGGATTGATGAGGGCAGAGCAGTAGATGTGATCTATACGGACTTCAGTAAGGCGTACAACAAGGTTCCCCATGGGAGACTGGTTAGCAAGGTTAGATCTCATTCCTGAAGAAGGGCCTGTGCCCGAAACGTCGAATCTCCTGTTCCCTGGATGCTGCCTGACCTGCTGTGCTGTTCCAGCAAGAAGACAGGGTGGTGGTGGAGGGTTGTTTTTCAGACTGGAGGCCTGTGACCAGTGGAGTGCCACAAGGGTCGGTGCTGAGTCCTCTACTTTTTGTCATTTACATAAATGATTTGGATGTGAACATAAGAGGTACAGTTAGTAAGTTTGCGGATGACACCAAAATTGGAGGTAAAATGGGCAGCGCAGAAGGTTACCTCAGATTACAACAGGATCTGGACCAGATGGGCCAATGGGCTGAGGTGGCAAATGTGGAGTTTAATTTAGATAAATGTGAAGTGCTGCATTTTGGGAAAGCAAATCTTAGCAGGACTTGTACACTTAATGGTAAAGTCATGGGAGTGTTGCTGAACGAACAGACCTTGGAGTGCAGGTTCATTGAAGGTGGAGTCGCAAGTAGATAGGATAGTGAAGAAGGTGTTTAGTATGCTTTCCTTTATTGGTCAGAGTATAGAGTACAGGAGTTGGGAGGTAATGTTACAGCTGTACAGGACATTGGTTAGACAACTCTTGGAATATTGTGTGCAATTTTGGTCGTCTTCCTATCGAAAGGATGTTGTGAAACTTAGAAGGGTTCAGAAAAAGTTTTACAAGGATGTTGCCAGGAATGGAGGATTTGAGCTATAGGGAGAGGCTGAACAGGCTGGGGCTGTTTTCCCTGGAGCGTCGGAAGCTGAGGGGTGACCTTATAGAGGTTATTAAAATCATGAGGGGCATTGATAGGGTAAATAGACTAAGTCTTTTTCCTGGGGTCAGGAAGTCCAGAACTAGAGGGGATAGGTTTAGGGTGAGAGGGGAAAGATATCAAAGAGATCTAAGGGGCAACTTTTTTTCACAAAGAGGGTGGTACGTGTATGGAATGAGCTGCCAGAGGAAGTGGTGGAGGCTGGTGCAGTTGCAACATTTAAAAGGCATCTGGATGGGTACATGAATAGGAAAGGTTTGGAGGGATATGGGCCGGGTGCTGGCAGGTGGGACTAGCTTGGGTTGGGATATCTGGTCGGCTTGGACCCGAAGGGTCTGTTTCTGAGCTGTACATCTCTGACTCTGGTCTTCTGGAGCTGTCTGTGACTGAGCTCGCCTCCTCCACGCCTTATCTCTGTCAGCACTCTTGGCCAGTTCTATTTTGGTTGCATCCTGTGTTAAGATGTGGGTCTGAGAGCAGTGTGTTCCACTGCAGAGCAGACACCGCCCTGCTTGGCTGAATTATCCCCAGATCAGCCGTTCCTGCCTCCTTTTGCAACCTGGTGTCTCACGGTCCTGTCCCCTAACAAGGGGATTGAGTTTAAGAGCCGCAAGGTTTTGCTGCAGCTCAATGAAACCCTGGTTAGATCACACTTGGAATATTGTGTCCAGTTCTGGTCCACTCATTCTAGGAAGGATGTAGACGCTTCAAAGAAGGTGCAGAGGAGATTTTACCAGGATGCTGCCTGAATTGGAGGGCTTGTTTTATGAAGAGTTGTTGGGTATTCCACACTGAAGAGGAGGAGGAAGAGAGGTGACTTGATAGAGGTGTACAAGGTAGTGAGAGGCGAAGAGAGAGTAGACAGCCAGAGACGGTTCCCAGAAAAGGTGGTCACAAGGGGGCATAACTTTAAGGTGATTGGAGGAAAGTTTAGAGGAGATGTCAGAGGCAGGTTCTTTATGCAGACAGTGGGAGGTGTATGGAATGTGTTGCCAGCAGTGGTAGTAGTCACAGACATTTTTTTAGGTACCCTACAATGTGGAACAGGCCCTTCGGCTCAACAAGTCCACGACGACCCTCTGAAGAGTAACGCAACCAGTCCCATTTCCCTCTGACTAACACACTTAAGACTATGGGCAATTTAGCAGGGCCATTTCACTGGGCCTGCACATCCTTAGACTGTGGGAGGAAACCGGAGCAGCCGGAAGAAACCCGCGCAGACACGGGGTGAATGTGCAAACTCCACACAGACAGTCGCCTGAGGTTGGAATCGAACCCGGGTCCCTGGCACTGTGAGACTGCAGTGCTAACCACAGAGCCACCATGCCGCCCTAAATTAGGGCCGTTTAAGTGACTGCTGGACAAGCACATGGACGGCAGTAAATTGAGGGGTGTGTAGGTTAGGTTGATCTTAGATTAAGATAAATGCTCAATACAACACCGTGGGCCGAAGAGCCGGTACTGTTTTGTGTTGTTTTGTGTTCTGTCTCCAGACCCTGTCTCTTGGTGGTGGAGGGGGGCAGGGGTGCAAACCAGACTGAGTCTCTCGGTGCTTTACCCACTGAGGGTTAGCTGCCCTGCCGACAGAACCCGCCATCCGAACAGGAGTGTGCTTCCTCATCGTTGGGGATATCACTGGCCGGAGGGAATTGCCTCGGGCTCCCTCTGCACAGGGTTCCACGCATGAGCTTTGAAAATGTCAGGAGGAGTAGGCCATTCAGCCCTTCATGCTGTTCTTTTGGATCATAGCTGATTATCCAACTCAATCCCTTGTTTCCCCGCTTTCTCTCCTTTGGCCCCCAACTCCTACCTCTAACGCCTTGTTGGAAACGTTCACTGCTTTCTATGGCAGAGAATTCCACAAGCATACCCCCACCTCTCTCTGGGTGAAGAAATATTCCATCCCTCCAGCCCTGAGCGCGATGTGAGGGAGGTTCCTGCTGCTTTTCTAGCATTGAACTATAAAGGGCATTGGGTCAAATACATGGACAGGAAGGGTTTAGAAAGACAAGTGCAGGGAAATGGGGTTAGTGTGGATGGACATTTTGATCGGCATGGTGCAGTTTGGGCCAAAGGGCCTGTCTCTGTGCTGTGTGACTCTGTGACTCCAAGCTGCATGGACTGCAAGTGTTTCAGAAAAGCTGAGTTCCGGAGGGGTGTGACATCACTCTTTCCCGGCAAGAGTGGATGTCTTAGAATCATAACTTACAGGCGCTGGTTTTGGACTGGGGTGGACAAAGTTAAAAATCACACAACACCAGGTTAGAATCCAACAGGTTTATTTGGAAGCACTAGCTTTCAGAGCGCTGCTCCTTCATCAGGTGGTTGTGGAGAATAAGATCGTAAGGCACAGAATTTATAGCAAAAGTTTACAGTGTGATATAACTGAAATTATATATTGAAAAATTCCTGGATTGTTTAAGTCTCTCATCTTTTAGAATGGGCGTGTTAGTTTCAGTTCTTTCATATGTAAATTCCGGGACTTTCTTCAAGTTGCATTCTCAAGTGAACTTTAACAGTATGTCGGCCCAGATAATGCATTGAAGGTGTGAGGTGCCCTGTGTGAGGCTGTTTGTGCCCCAATGTTCAGACTGGTTATCATCCAAAAAAGGCATTTACAGAATCTTACATGGATTCAGGCAGTTTTTGAGCAAAATAAAATGTAATTCTGCAAGCACAAATTCACCCCACAACTGTGTGTGTGTGGGTGTAAAGGGGTATTAGTCCGTGAGAGTGTGGGTGTATGTGTGAGCATATGAGAGAGGGTCTGCATGAGTCTGTGTGTCTCTCTCTGTCTGCATTTGTGTGTAGTGCAGTGGGGTCACCTGTAGTGTGACATGAACCCAAGGTCCCAGTTGAGGCCATCCCCATGGGTACCGAGCTCCACAACCACCTGATGAAGCAGCAGTACTCCGAAAGCTAGTGCTTCCAAATAAACCTGTTGGACTATAACCTGGTGTTGTGCGATTTTTAACTTGAGAGTGATAGAATCCCGACAGTGTGGAAAAAGGCCCTTTGGCCCAACAAGTCCACACCGTCCCTCTGAGGCGAAACCCACCCAAATCCATTCCCCTACCCTATTACTCTACGTTTACCCCTGACTAATACACCTAACCTGCACATCCCTGAACACTGAGGCAATTTAGCATGGCCAATTCACCCTAAAACCTACACATCTTTGGACTGTGGGAGGAAACCCAAGAATGTGCAAACTCCACACAGGCTGTCGCCCGACGGGTGGAATCGAACCCTGGTCCCTGGCGCCATGAAGCTGCAGTGGAGAATGTTGGCATTTAGGCCGAGCAAGTTGTGAGACAGCCCTGGGGAGTGAGTCGGGGGAGTAGTGTGCGTTCATTTGACGTTGCCTGGTCTGTGCATTTTTTTTTAAATCCTTTTATCTTTCACTGTGTGCGCTCAAGTTGGTCACAAGATGTTTTGTCTGTTGCTCACCCCAGTCCGTGATGCAGCAGAGCTGAATTTGACCATTTTCCCAGCTCACCACGTCTGTCACGCTTTGAGGCACTGTAGTGTTCGGGACCCTCACCACAGCAGGATCGACCCCTCCCCCTTTCCAAACATTGGTATCAGACCCTATTTAGCCACAGACTAAAAACCAAAAGAACTGCAGATACTGTAAATCAGAAACACAAACAGACACTGCTGGAAAAGCTCAGTAGGTCTCTTAACATTTCGGTAAAAGATTCTGGATTAGTGGTGCTGGAAGAGCACAGCAGTTCAGGCAGCATCCAAGGAGCTTCGAAATCGACGTTTCAGGCAAAAGCCCTTCAGGAGTAAAGACAGTGAGCCTGGAGCGTGGAGAGATAAGCTAGAGG
>NC_057757.1:4663414-4665918 GCF_004010195.1 Chiloscyllium plagiosum
CCCTAAAGCGCTCTGCAAGGAGGCGCCCAGTCTCCCCAATGTAGATGAGACCACATCGGGAGCAACAGATACAATAAATGATGATATTAGTGGATGTGCAAGTAAAACTCGGGTCCAGTGACCTTTCTTCAGAACTGATGGTAGCTAGGAAAGTGTTGGTTTATATATATAGAAGGTAAGGAGGGGTGGGGAGGTGGTAAGGAATAAATTGGATGTGGAGATAGAGCCCAAAGAGAGAGAAGAACTGTAGGACAGATAAAGGAGTGAATAACAATCTGGCTAGGAGGGTGAATAGCTATTAGTGGGGACCATTAGTGGTTAACAATGAGTTATGTGTAATAGCAGACTGTGATGTCGATGTCTGGTATATTGGCATTTGGGGTAAGGACATAGGAGAGCTCAAGTCCTAAAGTTATTGAACTCAATTTTGAGTCCTGAAGGCTGCAGGATGCCCTGAGCGGAAAATGAGATACTGTTCTTCCAGCTTGCACTGAGCTTTGCTTGGAGCACTGAAGCAAGCCTGAGACAGATGTTGGCCAAGGGAACACTGGGTTACGTGTTCAAGTGGCAGGCAACTGGAGGCTCAGGGTTAGTTTTTTGCAGGCAGGAACGAGGGGGTTCGGCAAAGCAGTCACCCAGTCTCCGCTGTGTTTCCCCAGTGTAGAGGAGACTGTATTGTGAGCAGCGATTGCAGTAGACTAGATTGGGAGAACTGCAGGGGAAGTGTTTATCAGAGTTCACATTTCGGGTTGAGTGACCCTTCCTCTGGACTGACCTTTCAGAGTTAACGTCTCTACACTGTCGTCAGTCCCAGTGTCGCTAGTTTTGTTTTGGGGAAGGGGGGAGGATGTGCGACAGGGAATGTTCCTCAACCTCCTCCTTGTCCTCGTTGTCCTACTCCTACTCTTATCACTCCACTCGGGTTTAAGTCCCTGCTCCTTAATGTCACCCTCGCCCCAGGGAAGCCGTTCACCCGCACCCCCGAGCCGTCATTTGTTGGCTCTCTAAAAGCCCCGATGGGGGTTGCCCCTTCAGTCTCCTCACCTTGACCACCATTGCAGTCAAACATCTGTCTTTTTGTATGGCTCTCGTCAGGACACATGCAAGAGTGCCTAATTCCGCAATGGTTTACACTGCAGGCAACAAGCATCGCCGTCGGTTGACCAGTCGGCTAAATTGTTGTGGTTGCTCTAAGTTTGTCATTCTTGCAATTGTCCTGATGAGAGCAGGGTCCACAAACTTCAGTGTCCTGTCTCTCTGTTCACCACCACTCCAAGTGACTGTTCCTCATTCCCTGGCTTGCTGCAGTGTCCTTTTGAATTAACCGGTTCAGAAACTGTGCGCACGTCTAAGTATTGTGAAGAGCAAGGCGCGTTTTAGCGCATTCTGTACTGCCACTTGTGAGAGCATTTCATAGTTGGAGGAAGGATAAACCAATGCTGAGAGGTTGAGTGAGTGAAAGTTATAGAACACCCATCTTGGACACAGTTGATGCCAGTCTCTTACGTGTAATCGATTTTATTCATTTCGGCTTTAAAAGTGTCTACACCACCTTTACAGCTCCTGGGTACCTGTCACTTCTGCTGTTTTGTTTAACCATTCTAAGTCGGAGAGGTGGGATAGGCTGGGGCCAATTTCCCTGGAGCGTTGGAGGCTGAGGGGTGACCTTACAGAGGTTTATAAAACCATGAGGGACATGGATAGGGTAAATAGCCAAGGCCTTTTTCTTGGGGTAGGTGAGTTCAAAAGTAGAGGGCATAGGTTTAAGGTGAGAGGGGGAAGATATGAAAGGGACCCAAGGGGGAGCTTTTCACGCAGAGGGTGGTGTGAATGGGGCCCAATAGTCTCTGTTTGCTTTGTAACATCTTGGTGATTCTGTGAACTTAATTACTACCATTGGAATAGACCTCTGCCTGTCTGTCTCTCTCTGCCTGTCTCTCTGCCTGCCCTCTGCCCCTCTGCCCCTGCCCGTCTCTCTCTCTCTGTCTCTCTCTCTCTCTCTGTCTCTCTCTCTCTCTCTGTCTCTCTCTCTCTCTCTGTCTCTCTCTCTCTCTCTGTCTCTCTCTCTCTCTCTGTCTCTCTCTCTCTCTCTGTCTCTCTCTCTCTCTCTGTCTCTCTCTCTCTCTCTGTCTCTCTCTCTCTCTCTGTCTCTCTCTCTCTCTCTGTCTCTCTCTCTCTCTCTGTCTCTCTCTCTCTCTCTGTCTCTCTCTCTCTCTCTGTCTCTCTCTCTCTCTCTGTCTCTCTCTCTCTCTCTGTCTCTCTCTCTCTCTCTGTCTCTCTCTCTCTCTCTGTCTCTCTCTCTCTCTCTGTCTCTCTCTCTCTCTCTGTCTCTCTCTCTCTCTCTGTCTCTCTCTCTCTCTCTGTCTCTCTCTCTCTCTCTGTCTCTCTCTCTCTCTCTGTCTCTCTCTCTCTCTCTGTCTCTCTCTCTCTCTCTGTCTCTCTCTCTCTCTCTGTCTCTCTCTCTCTCTCTGTCTCTCTCTCTCTCTGTCTCTCTCTCTCTCTCT
>NC_057757.1:4668517-4685836 GCF_004010195.1 Chiloscyllium plagiosum
CTGTCTGTCTCTCTCTGTGTCTGTCTCTCTGTCTGTCTCTCTCTGTGTCTGTCTCTCTGTCTGTCTCTGCCGACTCCCAAAGAGGATGTTATCTCTTCCTGGTCAAGTATGACTTGCTGATATTGAAAGATAAAACGATTGGACGTTGCCAGGTTGAGTTTTCGGAAGTACACTGTGGACTGAACTGAATTGAGAGTTCTTCTGCTTTTCTGGAGATCCCTTTATCTACTGCTCTTTTCCTTCTGATGTATAAGGCAACATCGTGACATTTCAAGCTGGGAGACTTGCTCCTCACCAGTTGCGAATAATGATCCTTCTGACTCTCGCCACCAGTGCAGGTGGGATAATACAGGGATCACTCCCATTTCTTGTTGACCGAGTCCCACCAACAATGGATGTGTCGGCAAGTGGGCCGCCTAGTTTCCTGCGTGACCACAGCAACATGCTATCGAGGTGCTTTTGTTGGCTGTAAAATGCCTTAAGGCAAAGCTGAGCTTGTTCAGGGTGCTATGTAAATGCACGTTCTACTTTGTGGGTTATGAACGTGCTTCCGAAAGTGACATGCCCTCTATTTTAGAGGTGAAAGAGGCTTGCTGGCTTTGCTTGATGGTTATCGCAGGACGTCAACTTCCTGCTGACTGCCCCACCCAGTCGAACAGCTGATTTTAAAAAAAAAAGTAAAGTTATAGACCAAACCAAACCCCCTAAAAATACATTCAGAAGATTGACTAGATCCTAATTGCATTCCAAATGCAATTGAATTGGTCAAACTACTCATTGATTAGATTTAGATTAGATTCCCCTACAGTGTGGAGACAGGGCCTTCAGCCGAGCAATTTATTAAAACACTATAGTTAAATATAATAAATAGAAGAAGAATTTAGATTATCTTAACTCGACTGGAAAACGTCACAGAATAATAGATCATTTAGCTACTAAACAACAACTGTTCCAATAATAGTAACATCCCATAAACGCACCCTTGGCAAAGGCAAATTCAGTAAAATAGATTATCTCACAGGCAACTCTCTCCAGTCCAGGAGGGGGGAAAAAAATCAAGAGAGAACTCCCTGTCTGTGAGAGAGAGAGAGTAGCAGGGAGCAATGAGTTGCAGCTTCCAAACGCCAGCTTCAAGATCCCAGCAACTGCTACCGAGGAACTGAAACTAAACATCCTGGTTCTGTGGGAGCTTGAGCCCACCCGGTCAGGATGCTTCTATTGTTCAAACTTTAAATTAAAACCCCAAGGCCTCAAAAGCTGCTTACCTTATCAGATTCAATTGGACAATTCGGTCCTTCTATCTTAAAACCTCTCTTCAAAAAAAAAACTAGACAAAATTCACCTCTTAAAGAAGTAATATTGTCACAATATATAGCCCCCTGTACCTCAAGGCAGGAAAAACCAAGACAATTGACACTGACAGAAAATAGTCTCAGGTTTTTTTCTCTCTGGGGGTTGACCCCGGCAATGATTAGAAATATAGAAGATAGAAGCAGGAGTAGGCCATTCAGCCCTTCAAGCCAGCTCTACCATTCAATAGGATCATGGCTGATTATCCAACTCAGTTTACTTTTCCTGCTCTCTCCCCGCATACCCTTTGATCCCTTTAACCCTACGAACATAATGCAAGAACTAGGAGCAGGAGGAGGCCACCTTGTCTCTCCAGCCTGCTCCACCATTCAATAAAACCATGGCTGACCTTTTCTTGTGGACTCGGCACCATTCACCCGCTCACTCGCCCTAACCCTTAATTCCTTTACTGTTCCAAAATCTATCTATCAACATGCAACGAGCTAGCCTCAGCAGCTTCCCTGGGCAGGGATTTCCACAGTTTCACAACCCTTTGGGTGAACAAGTTCCTCCTCAACTCCGTCCCAAATCTGCTCCCCCTCATTCTGAGGCTATGCCCTCTCATTTCAGTTTCACCCAGCAGTAGAAACAACCTCCCTGCTTCTGTCTTATGGAATTATTAGATTAGATTAGATTAGATTACATTACATTACAGTGTGGAAACAGGTCCTTCGGCCCAACAAGTCCACACCGACCCGCCGAAGCGAACCCACCCATACCCCTACCCCTACATTTACCCCTTACCTAACACAACGGGCAATTTAGCATGGCCAATTCACCTGGCCCTGCACATCTTTGGACTGTGGGAGGAAACCGGAGCACCCGGAGGAAACACACGCAGACACCGGGAGGACGTGAATAGATATGTTTCTCCCCTCATTCTTCTGATTCCAGTGAGTATAATCCCAGTCTAGTCAATCTCTCCTCATAAGCTAACCCCCTCAACTCCGGAATCGACCCAGTGAGCCGCCTCTGCGCCCCCTCCAGTGCCAGTATGTCCTTTCTCAAGAACTGTATCTAACGCCTTCTTGGAAACATTTATTGTTTTGGCTGCTACCCCTCATCCCATTCTGGGGTGGGCAGTTCCGCAGGCTCCCCGTTCTCATCCTTTCTTTGGGAGACAACTCCTTACTGCAGGAGTTGACTTCTTCGAACTTTTGTGAATGGCTTCCCATGGCCTCCTGAAGTGAGGCAACAGAATCTCTACACCATACTCCAGCTACCGTCTCTCCAGCTCCCTGTACAGTTCCAACATGCCTTCCCCACTTTCACGTTCCAAACCCACCCCCCAACAGCCTTGCTGGAAACGCCAACATCTCATTTGCCATGGAGTTTGTGTACAAGGATAGCCGGATCCCTCTGTACCGCACCACTTGTGTTTGGAGTAGCAAAAAGCCTTTGTGGTTGGGAAATTAACCCCCCACCGTGTTGCGATGAGTACGCCTTTAAGAGACGTGATGTATTCACGATCGCGAGGCGTGCTGAGGTAATGAAGTTCTCCGACTTCCATCTTAGCTTGGTTCTCTTGAAGCATGACTCTCGACCGGTGGCTGTGTTGTAAGCTAATCCTTTGCGTGGTGGCCCAGACTCAAATGGCCTGAGGGATGCGATGTTTGTGCATAATCTCCGTCAGATCCTTCAGTATCCACGCGCGGTTTCTGACGACACGTTTGATCGTGTGAGCATTGCCAGATCAGTGAAAGCATCATGTCAGGGCCAACCAGCGCCAAGACGAGTTGAGTTCACAGAAAGAGCTCTTTCATTTGACAGGGAAAAGGGCTGCTGAGCTGTCATCATGGGGTGGCTGTATGGGTAGCAGCAGCACTGAGCTCTCAATAGGTTGACCATGAACAGCAATGATGGCAATGCTGTTGGCGGGAGAGCGGGTAACGTTGCCCACATTTGACATCGATTCCCTTCTCCCGATGTTTGTTTCCTGTGTGGAAGTTTGAGGCTGAAAAAGCAGGTTTGGACGTGATGGCAACTGTTGCGAGTTATTTCTGTCCTTCCCATTTCACTTGTGGTTAAAAGTATATCCATGTTGTAATTCCTGCCTGTTTTTAAAAAGAAAATTGGTCGCTCGCTCAGGAAGGTTTACTCAGGGCCGTGCACCCAGCGAAAATGGCTGTTACTTTGAAATCGAAATTCCTCCCTCCGTTAGCTCGATGGTGGGCTTGGAGTGCAAGAACAAGGAGGTTTTGTCTCAGTTGTACAGGGCTCTCAAGAGGCTTGGCACTTCCGCTGCTGATGTGCGTTTTTACAAACGACGAACTGCATTGGCCCAGTCCACCCCTTGAATCTACATCACTGTCCGATTATATAATCGAATCCCCTGCAGTGTTGGAGCAGGCCATTCAGCCCATCGAGTTCACGCTGACCCTCTGAAGAGCATCCCGCCCTATCCCTGTAACCCTGCATTTCCCTATGGTTAACCCACACATCCCTGGGCATTATGGGACAATTGAGCACGGCCATTCCACCCTAACCTGCACATCCCTGGGCACTATGGGACAATTGAGCATGGCCATTCCACCCTAACCTGCACATCTTCAGATTGTGGGAAGAATCCGGAGCAACCAGAGGAAACCCTCTCTGACACTAGGAGGGGAGAACATTGTACCCGGATCTCACTGAGCCCCCTCCCCACCCTGATTCCTGAGCTTAGCGACCCAGTCAATAGGAGGCCCAGCAGCAAGTGAAGCAAGCTGGGGCTGGAGTGATGGGAAGGAGGCTAGAGGTGGCGCACTTAGTGCTGCAGAGCTGAGATATGAAGATGAAGCAAAAAGCCTGGTGAACATGGTCAAACTTCCAAAAGGCACTTGACACCGTGCCACCTGAACAGACATGTGAGCAAGGTTTACAGCTTGTGTCAGAAAGAGGGAGACACTGGACAGCTGGGTGCAAAACTGGCTGAGGAGCAGGAAGCAGCGGGTATTGGTTAATGTATTTTAGGTTTGGGCCAGAGGACGGTCTGCCCCAGGACATCCACTAGGAGTCAGTGTTGAGCCTCTACCTTATCCTGATAAGTGTGATCCAGACCTTGGGCTGCAGGGGCAGTTTTAATGTCTGCAAACCTTGGGAGAACCCTACAATATGAGGAGAACTGTGTGGAACATCAAAAAAGGCATTGACCAATTCGGTGGAGGGGACAGACGCAATTCAGCGTGGAGCAGTGTGAGCTGGTGGACTTTGCTCTGAAGAATATGGGAAGATGGGATAAAATGAAGGGCCATACTCTAAAGGGGGTGAAGGAGCAGAGAGATCTGGGTGTATACATCATGAAAGGTGGCAGTATGGGTAGAGAGAGAAGGTTAATGAAGCGTGTGGTATCCTGAACTTCATTAAGGGGGCCACTGAGTCCAAGAGCAGAGAAGGTATGATGAGCCGATATAGGATGTAATGTTGAGTCCGAACGGGATATTGGTGAGGCTGGTTCTGGTTGCCCTGTTACAGGGAGGATATTATTATACTGGAGAGGGTTCAGAAGAGATTGACCAGGATGTTGCTGAGTGTGGAGGGTTTGACCTACAAGGAGGGGCTGGAACATTTTCACTGGAACAGAGGAGGTTGAAAGGTGACTTTGCAGAGACTTATAAACACATGAGGCCTATAAGTAAGGTAATTGGCAGGTATCTTTTCCCAAGGGTGGGGGATTTCAAAACTTGGAGGTGGGTGGGTATATTTCTAAGGTCGGAGAAAGATTTAAAAAGGACATGAAGGGCATTTTTTCTTTACACAGAGGGTGGATCGTGTGTGGAATGAACTTTCAGAGGAAGTGGTGGATTTGGGTAAAGTTACCATGTTTAAAAGACATTTGGATAAGTACCTGAGTAGGAAATGTTTGGAGAGATGTGGGCCAAGTGCTGGCAGGTGGGATTAGATTAGTTTGGGATGATGGTCAGCACGGAGTGGTTGGGTCTGTTTCCGTGCTGAAGAGTCTATGATACTGGTTAGACCTCAGATCGAGTATTGTGTGGCATTGAGGGCACCTCACTATGTGGGAGGGGATGGGAACACATCAGAGTGTGCACAAGTGATTGACATGAACGGTTCCAGAGATGAGAACGTCACTGATGAGGATAGATTGAGGAAATTGGGGTTGTTCATGGAGGCTGAGTGGAGCTCCAACAGTGGTTTCCAAAATCATGAGGGCTCTGGCAAAACCATTACCCCTCGTAAAAGGGATGCAAACAGTGGGGCAGAGATTTCAAAGTGGTTCACAAAAGCAGCAAGTACTCAAAAAGAAAAGAAGCTTTTCACAGAGCGAACACTTGAACTGCCTGGAAATGTGGCTTAAGCAAGATATTTGGGATACCTGGATAAAAATAGCTTGGGGAGATGGGGTGCACAGAAACAGGAATTAGGGCAAGGGAGCAGGGAAAAGGGCAGGCGATTGGAGACCAGTCGAAATGCTCAGAGTTGGCACGGATGTGATTTTCAGAATGGACCCCTCTTGCGAGGAGGGGAGGATGAGAGTGTGTGAGAGAGAGAGAGACTGAGAGACGGACAGACCGAGACTGAGAGACGGACAGACCGAGACTGAGAGACGGACAGACCGAGACTGAGAGACGGACAGACCGAGACTGTGTGTGTGTGTGTGTGAGAGAGAGATGGGCAGACGAGACAGAGAGAGAGACAGACTGAGAGACAGGCATACGGAGAGTGTGTGAGAGAGAGAAAGAGATGGGCAGACAGAGACTGTGAGAGAGAGACAGACAGAAATAATCGCTAAAGAAGAAACGAGTGGTGAAACCTTGAATAGTGTTGTTTTGTTTTTTTTCTAACTTTGAGGTGTAGAGTTTCCTTCCAGTCCCCCCCCCCCCCCCCCGACTGATGGCCAACATTCAGCTTCCTGACACACATGGCGCAGGGAGTGAGGGGGTGGTCTTGCAAAGCCTCGTGTTCGACCCCCGTAAACACCTTCGGCTCTAAGTTTGCTGAATTTTCTGCATCTATCCACCGCCTGCCTCCTCCCGGGATCTCGTCGGAACATTTTAATTTCCTCTCTGCCCCGATTGGATACACTAACATTCCAACGGTGACAATCACTGAACCCGAGTGGACTGGCGAGGTGGGTCTGTTTCTGGGTCCATGTACTCCCCAGGGTGGTGAGGACCCACTGACCCCAAGCTGAGCCAGGCTGGTGAGGGGAGGAGGACGTTCTACCAGAATGCCCCCCCACCCCTCCTCACCATTGGGGGTAAGACCCAACACACAACGCAAGGCTCGAAGTACACGTGGTAATCTTCAGTCACAAGCGTAGTGTTTTGATGGTGTTGCTTTTAAAAAGGTTATTTTGTACTTGGGCTTTTTTTTCTGAAGAGGGGTTGTAAAGGCAGAGGTGCCGAAAAGTCTTGGGTTGAACACGAAACTATGGACGGGGAATGGGCGGTTCTTCCAGGTTAGGTTATTTTCCTCTAGCTTGTTTTTAGCTGTAGTAACACAAAGTGTGAGTGCAGAAGAGCTGCAAGCTTCAGTAACTGATTTCTCTGAAATCTCTCTCTGGGTGTTGGTCCCTCCTGCCTGTAAGAACCTGTTTGAATTTATCCTTTTGCCAAGGGGTGTGTTTGTGGACCGTTACAGTAACTATTACCAAGTAACCGTTCCAATACAGTATCAGGCCAGTTAAGTTTTCCAATAGTAATATTACTCTAACTTCCGCTTTCCTTCCTTTTGTGTTTCAATGTAGTGTTTAAATAAATTCTGCTTTGCTTAAAGCTGAGTGGTTTGACTGGCTGCTTCCCACCTGAAACATCCACATCACATCTACCTTTAAAATAAGAAAGGGTTAGGGTCTAGGTGCCCCTCTTAAAATATTTTGGGGGGGGAGTGGTCTAATCTGGTCCATGAGATGAAAATGTGTCCTGAAGAAGGGCTAATGCCCGAAACGTCGATTCTCCTGTTCCCTAGATGCTGCCTGACCTGCTGCGCTTCTCCAGCAACACATTTCCATCTCTGATCTCCAGCATCTGCAGACCTCATTTTCTCTTCTAATCTGGTCCATAACAGCTGAATGGTCCATCTCTGTCTCCTCCAGTGTCTTGGACGCGAGCCTTCACCCAACTCTGTGCTCCATGCGATATCCAGAAATGGCTGGAGATAGACTCTGCAATAAAGGCTAAATGGGGCCCCTGACGATAATCCAACAGTACAATGCATCCTGTAGGTGGTACATGCTGCTGCTACTCTGCATCGCTGGTGGAGGGAGTGAATGTTTGTGGGTTGAGTTGGCGGGGTGGGCAAGCGGTAATCAAACATTGTAGAACCATAGGAAGTAGGGACAGGAGGAGGCCATTTGGCCCTTCGAGCCTGCTCCACCATTCAACAGGATCATAGGCTGGTCATCCAACTCAGTTTCCTGTTCCCACTTTCTCCCCCATACTCTTTGATCCCCTCAACCCTAACACCACCATCTGACGCCTTCTTGAAAATAATGCCATGGTTTCAACCACTTTCTGTGGCAGAGAATTCCACAGGCTCCCTGGGTGAAGACATCTCCTCTTGGCTCTGTGTCTGGTATCCTTAGACTGTGAGCCCCTGGTTCTGACTGAATGAATGAGCTTTATTGTCACATTTACTCACATGAATACACTGAAAAGTTTACAAGTCGCCAATTTCAGCGCCAATTTAGCAGCAAATGTACCTTGGTGCAGATTCTAGACCATAAATTCTTATGAAAAAAAATGGAAAAACAAAGAAATATAAAGTCCAGCATTACAGACCTGCAAAAGTACAAAATCACAGTAATAAATGAGAAAAATAAAAAGTTTAGAATAAATTCTTTCCACGATAGTACAATTTAAAAAAAAAAAAATTTTTTTTAAAGAAGAGGAATAAGTCAATTTCGTGACTTTAGACTCGAAGACCCGACTCCCCTCTGCCCCTGTTGGAATCCTAAGCTGGACCCCCACAGTACTGAAAGAAAGCCTCATGGAGTCGCAGACTAACACCAAAGCTACCGAAAGGAGAGCCAAGCCACCACCAAAAGGAGTCCCAAGCCCATCATTGGAATCCCAGGCCTGGACCAATCTTATCTTCAACGCTATCGCCAAAGCAGCCTAGTCCGAGGCCAGGATGCCTCACGCCAGGGTGCAGCCATGAGGAACGGCGAGATCCACACCACATTCTCTACTGCAGCAGCACCCCCTGAGCCTCCTTCCTCACTGGAATAATTCCTTTCTTCTACAGGGCAAGGGAGTCTGTCACCGTGTCCTCTCTAGAACCACCCCACCCCCCCGCCCCAACTCCAGTGCGACCATGTGTTCTTTCCAGTTTATGTTGGAAACACCATTGTTCATAGGCTCTGATGAAGAGTCATCTCACCTGCCTAATCAACAGGAATCCCCCTCGTCTTGGTCCTAAAGGGCCTAACCTGTATCCTTAGACTGGGATCTCCTGGTTCCTGACTGCCTAGTTAACAGGAGTCCACTCGTCTTGGTCCTAAAGGGCATAACCTGTATCCTTAGACTGTGACCCCCTGGTTCCTCACTGCCTAATCAACAGGAATCCCCCTCGTCTCAGTCCTAAAAGGGCCTAACCTGTATCGTTAGACTGGGATTCCCTGAGTCCAAAGTCACAAAATGGACTTATTCCACTTTTGTTTTAAAATCTCTTTTTTTAAAAAAAATTATACTAAACTTCTTATTTCTTTATTTTTCTCATTTATTACTGTGTTTTTGTACTTTGGAGGTCTGCAATGCTGGACTTTATATTTCTTTGTTTTTCCATTTTTTTTTTCATAAGAATTTGTGCTCCAGAATCTGCACCTAGGTCCCCTTGCTCCTAAGCTGGCACTGTGAAGGTTTCAGTGTATTCATGTGAGTATATGTGACAATAAAGCTCATTCATTCAGTCAGAACCAGGGGCTCACAGTCTAAGGATACCAGACACCGAGCCAAGAAGAGGTGTCTTCACCCAGGGAGCCTGTGGAATTCTCTGCCCCAGAAAGTGGTTGAGGCCAGGGCATTGTTTCCATGAAGGGGGTCAGATGGAGTTTCTGGAGCCAAAAGGATCAAAGAAATACACCTTCCCCACCCTCCCCAACTCAATCCACTAACGTTCACTCCCGTCATCAGTGATGCAGAGTCACAGCAGCGTGTACCGCCTACAAGATGCGTTGTATTGTTGGAATATTTGTCAGGGCCTCTTCCCCAAGCATTTACTGTGCTGTCTGCCTCCAGCCATTTCTGGATATTGCATGGAGTACATTGAGTTGGATGAAGACTAGTGTCCAAGACACTGGTCCTAGACTTCCCAGTCAACAAGAATCCCCTCCTCTCTGTCCTAAAGGGCCTACCCTGTATCCTTAGACTGTGACCCCCCTGGTTGTGGGCTTCAGGAACATCCTTCCTGCGTCTACCCCGTCTGGTCCTGTTAAAGTTGAACAGGTCAAACGCAGCAGGAAGAAAGACTTAAGGAGGAATAAAATAAACCAGAAGAATTGCGGACGCTGGAGATCTGGAACAGGGTCGCAGGTTGCTGGAGAAACTCACCAGGGTCTGTGGAGAGAGAGAGAGAAAAACAGTTCAAGTCAGGTCACTCGTCGTCAGGGCTGGGAGGAGAGGGGTAGTGGTGAAGGCGGTGGGAAGGGGGCTGGATGCTTGAAGGACTGGCGCAGAGTGGATGGGCCAAATGGCCTTTGTGTACAAGCGGGAGGTCCAGCCAGTGGGCGCTGAAGTGGGAAGGCACACCCTGCTTGGCAGATCTCTCAGAGCTGCTCTCTGCAGGGTTGTACTACCTGCTGAATGATGGGGTGGAGCGTGTTTGTCTTGGCAGGCAAGATCACAGGCTGTGCACTTGGCCGTGACTCCGGACACAGCTCATACATAATGCTCCGTGCTTGTAAGAACTTGAGCAGCAGCTCGCTGCAGTGAAGATACCAATAAACTTTGCTCACTTCGCAACACTGTCTCCTGACCCCCCCCCCCCCCCCTCCCCCTCAGATCGCCTCTCTGTTACCTCACTGCTGTTCCCACACTGTCAACTAGGCGTCCTTAGTAACCCCCCCCCCCCCGACAGGTGAGAAATAAAGTTGCTTTTCTTGGAAAATTCATTCACAGATGTGGGCGTCGCTGAGTGGGCCAGCCCTTCTGCCCATCCCTAATTGCCCATCCCTAATTGCCCAGTGGGGGGCAATTAAGATCCAACTGCATTAGAGTCATAGACTGGGGAGAAGGGCATAGAGTCACACAACACGGAAACAAGGTTCGGTCCAACCAGTTCGTGCCGAACATAATCCCAAACTAAACCATTCCCACTTGCCTGCTCCTGACCCATATCCCTCCAAACCTTTCCTATTTGGGGACTTATCCAAATGTCTTTTAAACGCAGTACCCTCATCCACTACTTCCTCAGGACGTTCATTCCACACACGAACCATCCTCTGTGTTTAAAAAAAAAAGAAAATTTGCCCCTTGTGTCTTTTTTAAATCTCTCTCCTCTCACCTTTAAAATGTACCCCCCTAGTCTTGAAACTGCCCCATCTTCAGGAAAAGACACCTATCTATATCCCTTATTACTTTATAACCTTCTGTCAGCTTGCACGAGTGAACCATTTGGGTTTTGCAATGATTGACTGTAGCTGGCACTCCACTAACTTTTTAATTCCAGTTTATTTTTATTTATTCGAATGTCAGGGTGGAACTTGAATTCCCCACAACTGTGGCTCAGAGTTAATAACCCAGACACATTACCACCGTGCCACCCCCTCCCTAAACCATACAGTGACCCCTCAGTAGAAGGAAGTTGTATCATATTAATGATAGTAGTCGAACTTTCGCTTGTTCATCGGTCATTGGTTAACTTTGTGTGTTAGTTTATTTAAAACAGGAGATATACACAAAAAATCCCAGGAAGGAAGGGTTTGTTATATGAAGAGTGGTGGAGGATTCTGGCTCTGTATCGGATGGGGCTCAGAAGGATGGGGGGTAGGTGGGATGTGATTGAAACGTACAGAATACCGAGAGGCCTGGATAGAGTGGACGTGGAAAAGGGGTCTCCACCGGCTGGAGATCCTCGGGCCCGAGAGCACAGCCTCAGGGTGAAGGGATGGACTGAGATGGAGAGGAATTTCTTCAGCCAGAGGGTGGGGACTCTGTGGAACTCATAGACACAGAGGGTTGTGGAGGTCAAGTCATTGAGTATCTTTAAGATCGAGAGAGAGAGAAGTTCCCTATTAGTTGGGAGGGGCGCGGTCAAGGGTTATGGGGAGAAAGTGGAAGAATGGAGTTTGAGAACCATACCAGCCATGATTGAATGGTGGAGCCGATGGGCCGAATGGCCTAGTTCTGCTCCGACGCCTTATGTTCTGTGGTTATTTTTAGTCTGCTCAACGTTCTGGTAATGGATGTGAACAGGATGGAGGAACATTGGGGTCATCACCTCAAGTTACGCAGTTGACTGTTTTGAACTGAGACAAGGAAACATTTCTTCACCCGGTCAACCGGCTAAATCCTCTACCTCTGAAGGCTGCTGAGGGCATTTCAGGGGCAAAAGGTTGGAGGAAATTCTCGTGCACATGATATGGGGAGAGAGCAGGAGGACAGCATTGAAATAAAGAGCATCCCTGTTGAATGGCAGGCTAAGATCGATGGAGCAAATGGCCTATTCCTTCCTCTGTAAGACATGTGAGTCTGTCTCTGAGGTGGGAAGGCAGACACGCTTTGGGGAGGGGAATTGAGAAGTGATTTCTCCCGTACGTTTCTGTGCAGTGTTTTATCTTGTCGATGCTCTTTCCAAGTACTCTAATGGGTGTTCAATTCTCTGTTTCAGGGTGTTTAAGAAGTCAAGCCCGAATTGCAAGGTAAGAGAACTTTGCTGCATTCTGGGAGGTTGAGAAAGCCGATACATGAGCCATCATTTATGGCCCATTCCAAATTGCCCCTGGAGAAAATGGTTGAGGTCAGTGTGATGGCGAAGGCTAGGGTTAGAGACACATTGTGCTTGGGTACATCCGCACTGGTCATAGAGACAGATGTCTCTCCCCCACCCCCCTACCACATTCCATCCTGGAAGTTCGTCCACAGCACTGATATTCCTGGTGGCTTTGCTGAATTAGGACGATTCTAATGCATGTGTTTCTACTGGTGTTGGTTTTATTCTGCACTGGGCTCGAGGGCACATTGGAGGATTACTGCTGCTGCCTCACGGCGCCAGGGACCCGGGTTCGATCCCAGCCTTGGTGTGGAGAATGCACATTCTCCCTGTGCTGTGTGGGTTGCCTCAGGATGCTCAGGTTTCCTCCCACAGTCCAAAGATGTGCAGGTTAGGGTGTATTGGCCATGCTAAATTGTCCCATAGTGCCCTGGGATGTGCAGGTTAGGATGGATTGGCCGTGCTCAATTGTCCCATAGTGTCCAGGGATGTGCAGGTTAGGATGGATTGGCCGTGCTGAATTGTCCCATAGTGTACAGGGATGTGCAGGTTAGGATGGATTGGCTGTGCTAAATTGTCCCATAGTGCGCTGGGATGTGCAGGTTAGGGTGGATTGGCCGTGCTAAATTGTCCCATTGTGCCCAGGGATGTGCAGGTTAGGGGTGATTGGCCGTGCTAAAGTGTCCCATTGTGTCCAGGGATGTATAGGCTGGGTGGGTTAGCCATGGGAAATGTCGGGTTACTAGAATTAGGGGGTGGGTCTAGATGGGATGCTCTTTGGAGGCCTGGTGTGGACTCGATGGGCTGAATGGCCTGCTTCCACCCTAGCAATTCTATGTTTATGGATGACACTCCCTTTCTCTGACATTGGGACAGATTTCCCTGACTTTGAGCTGGTCTGTTCAGGGCCGTCCCATTCCCTGACCTTAATCACAGGGAACACAGCTCTTGTGTAAAATCCAGCAACAATGTTAAACTTCAGCACTGCTCAACTTTATAAGAGCTGTGTATCTGCAAATCCACCCCTCTGCTGAATGGGGACAGTGTAGAAGGAGCTTTCCTCAGTTTCTAACCCTGTGCTGTCCCGGTTGTGGGTGTGTTTAATAGGGATAGTGCAGAGGAAGCTTTATTCTATATCTAATCCCGTGCTGTCCCTGTCCTAGGAGTGTTTGATGGGGGGGACAGTGTAGAGGGAGCTTTACTCTGTATCTAACCCTGTGCAGTCCTTGTCCCAGGGAGTGTTTGATGGGGGATCAGTGTAGAGGGAGATTTACTCTTATAAAGTTGAGCAGTGCTGAAGTTTAACATTGTTGCTGTTCAGCAGTAACTTTGTTTAGTTTCTGTTACTAAGACTACGATATAAACTTGTCATTTCTTGGAAAACTCCTTGTGTCAATGTTTCACAGATGTGGTGTCCTTAGAATGGCTCTGATTGACATCCAGGAAGGCAGTGTCGTGTTTGGCAACAAGTCAGGATCAGAGATGGCATTTGTAACAACTCTGAATTTATTACTTCCTGCTCGGGGTCCATTTGGAAATGAGGATTACTTAGCTGGCTGCTCCTACTTCTGCAAACATTTAGCCACAAGACCTGGACTTGTAGTTTTGCCAATGAGCTTGGCTCAGCTCAATGGAAAACCGCATTCGCCTCTGAGATGGAGGTTTGTGGGAAAACTGAGCCCATAATGCAGACTATCAGCTTATTCCTGGGACTGGGGCAATAGAGCAACCCTGTGCTGTCCCTGTCCTGGGAGTGTTTGATGGGGGACAGTGTAGAGTGAGCTTTACTCAGTATCTAACCTTGGCACGGTGGCTCAGTGGATAGCACTGCTGCTTCACAGCGCCAGGGTCCCAGGTTCGATTCCAGCCTCAGGCGACTGTCTGTCTGCACATTCTCCCCGTGTCTGCGTGGGTTTTCTCTGGGTGCTCTGGTTTCCTCCCACAGTTTAAAAGATGTGCAAGTCGGGTCAATTGACTATGCTAAATTGCCCATAGTGTTGGGTGCATTAGTCATGGGGGGGGCGAGTAACTCTTCAGAGGGTTGGTGTGGATTTGTTGGGCCGAAGGGCCGGTTTCCACACTGTAGGGAATCTAATCTAATCTAAAAGCAATCTTGTGCTGTCCTGTCCTGGTAGTGTTTGATGGGGGACAGTGTAGCAGAAGCTTTACTCTACCTAACCCCATGCTGTCCCTGTCCTGGGAGTGTTTGATGGGTCAGTGTAGAGAAGCTTTACTCTGTAGCTAACCCCATGCTGTCCCTGGGAGTGTTTGATGGGGGGACAATGTAGAGGGAGCTTTACTCTGTAGCTAATGCCATGTTGTCCCTGGGAGTGTTTGATGGGGACAATGTAGAGTATTCCATCGTGTGACCCCTTTCCTTATTCTCCCTCTTCAAGGAGAGGAAGTCCAGCTCTCCCACCTCAATGAATCATAGAATCCAGACAGTGTGAGAGCAGACCATTTGGCCCATCGAGTCCACACTGACCCTCCAAAGAGCATCCCACTCAGAACCAACCCCCTACCGTATCTCTACAATGCTGCATTTCCCATTGCCAGTGCACCCTCACCTGGGTCAATTTTTAGCACAGCCAATCCACCCTAACCTGCATATCCCAGGGCACTATGGGATAATTTAGCATAACCAATTCACCCTAACCTGCACATCCCTGGGCACTATGGGACAATTTAGCACGGCCAATCCACCCTAACCTGCACATCCCTGGGCACTATATGATAATTTAGCACAGCCAATCCACTCTAACCTGCATATCTTTGGACTGGGAGCAGCCCAAATCCCAGTACTTTTCTAGTCCGACTTGTCCTTTGTGTCAAAGAAGTGATGAGGACCACACACAATACCTGGCTTGGAAAAAGGCCATTTGGCCTGTCTAGTCCGTTCGAGCATTTACATTCCTCTCGGTCCTCTTCCCATCCTTCTTCCTCCTTCCCATATCATCATAACCCTCTTCTCTAAACCTCCATCTGCTCCTGTCACATCTCCCGTGTGTCTGCTATGTGTTGCTCTGTGGTGGCGAGTCCTATATTCCCTACCCTCTCTGGGTGAGGCGATTTCTTCTGCACACCCCTGTGGGTTTTCCTGCTGATCGTGTGAGACAGGAAGCCCTCTTGCTCGCAGTCAACTGTTCCACCTTCCCTGTCTCCACTCGATTGAAACCTTCGCTCCCTGTTTGTTTGCTTCTGCCTTGGGCACAGAATAGGAAAATATTCGATCGTTGGAGGCAGTTCAGAGAAGATTCACTCGGATGATCCCTGGGATGGAGGATTCCCGGGATCCCCATTTTGTGAGGAAAGGCGAAACAGATTGGGCCCGTGCTCCCTGGAGTCTAGAAGGATGAGAGGCTGATCTCATAGAAACATTTTGCATACCTAAGAGTCAATGCTGAGAGGACGTTTCCCCTGTGGGGGAGTCTAGGACCCAAGGGCACCCTGTCAGAATCGAGGGGAGCTAATTCAAGACTGAGTTAGAGTCGTACAGCACAGAAACAGACCCTTCGGTCCACCTCGTCCATGCCGACCAGATATCCCAACACAATCTAGTCTCACCTGCCAGCACCTGGCCCATATCCCTCCAAACCCTTCCTATTCATATACCCATCCAAATGCCTCTTAAATGTTGCAATTGTACCAGCCTCCACCACTTCCTCTGGTAACTCATTCCATACACGTACCACCCTCTGCGTGAAAAAGTTGTCCCTCCGGTCCCTTTTATATCAGTTCTGGACTCCCCAATCCCAGGGAAAAGACCTTGTCTGTTTATCCTATCAGTGCCCCTCATAATTTTATAAACCTCTATAAGGTCACCCCTCAGCCTCCGACGCTCCAGGGAAAACAGCCCCAGACTGTTCAGCTCCTCTGTATCACTCAAATGAGGAGGAATTTCTGCTCTGAGTATTTGGAGCTTCTTGCCACAGAGAGCTGTGGGGGCAGAGTCCTTGTGTCTGTTTAAGATTTTGAGGAGCTGGTGTTGGACTGGGGTGGACTAAGCTAAAAACCACACGACACCAACAGGGTTATAGCCCAACAGGTTAATTTGGAAGCACTAGCTTTTTTAGCGCTGCTCCTTTATCAGGTAGCTGCTCCACAGGTAGCTACCTGAAGAAGGAACGGCACTCTGAAAGCTAGTGCTTCCAGGTTGGACTATAACCTGGTGTCGTATGGTTTGTAACTGTACATTGAAGGTTGAGGTAGTTAGATTCTTGATCAAGGGTTACGGGGAAAGGTAGGAATGTGGATGTGAGGAATGTCAGATCAGCCATGGTCCTATTGAATGGGGAAGCACGCTCGAGGGGCTGAACAGCCTGCGGGCTGTTCCTATTTCTGATTGTCTTTTAGGAAGCAACTACGTCAGTCTCTGAGCTGTTCAACTGGATGAATTGTTGACGCAGGGGTTGTAACTCTGTGAGCAGCAGACTTTTTGTTTTGTTTGACCTGTTTTCTCACAGCTGAGACTCCCACTAACTCGGAAGTGGCGGAGGAGAGGTAGGCATTCTCTTTGATGTGCGTCCAAGGGAAGTGTTGCCAACTAGATGAAAGTCTCCCACAACTGTGAATTATCTGCGTAGCTTCTGTGCACGTCAGTTCAGCCACTAACAGCCTTGACGTTTTGAATTTGTGAGGATTTACACAGAGTGTTTTTTTTTTATCTGCCTTTGTGTTGAGCACAGCACTGGGCTGTGACAGGGAAAGCACTTGGAATATTTCCTTTCCTGGTAATCTCCCCGTGACATTTTCAGTTTCTTCATAACTGTAAGCCCAGCCAATTGTGGTTGAAGAACACAGCAGCTACCTCACTTTGTTCCCCGTGATAGTTAGAGGTTTCTACAGTCACAGGAACGCCGTACAGTCTGAGGCCACTCTGCCCAGCAACACCTGTGCTGGCTCTTAGAAAGAACTGTCAGCTTTGTGTACACAGTCCCAAAAGGTCATTCCCTCAAACCCTCACCCTCGCACACTCCCTTAAACCCTCACTCCCCCTCACAGCCTCACTCACCCTCGCTCACTCCCTCCTTCACTCCCTCACTCACTCTCGCTCACTCCCTCAAGCCCTCACTCCCCCTCTCACACCCTCAAACCCTC
>NC_057757.1:4688566-4697754 GCF_004010195.1 Chiloscyllium plagiosum
TCTGCCTCGCCTACACTTTCCGTTCCCCGAATCTGCGGCCCCCCACACTCTGTGCCTCCATACATTCTCTGTTCCCTCCACACTCTCCCTACCCCACACTTCCAATCCTCAACCGCCCCCACCCCACCGCAAGGGAGTGAGTGTGATATTGATGTGGTTTGCGATCTCCCCTTCCTTATCCTGTGTGCCTGGAAGCTGCATTTTTTGTGAATCCTGAATGTTCCAGGGCCCCATCGCGACAGATATCCTCCTCCCTCCCGCCCTCCCCATTTGTTATATTGGAAGTTAAACACTACCCCCTGACCAAACCATCCCTCGTTACAAGTCAGGGGAAGTCCAGTGAAGGCCTGTGACCACATGTTTGACCTGAAAGGGAATGCCCACTTTTCATTTGTGTGAGAATCGGTTAAATTTGGTTCCGGGCTGGATATTTAAGCCCGAGCCCTGGGAAACCTTTAACTAACTCTTCCTCCATCTGGTTAACCCCTCTAGTTAACAGTCTACCTGGGGAAACGGGACTTTGTTGACCATCTTGATCATGTGGATCCTGTTGGTAAGCCTCTCTCTTTTACTTTTCTGGGATGGTGTGTGGGAGGGAGAGAGGTGGGCTGGGGTGGGTGGGGTATGTGACCCACCCACGAAGAAAGTGCCGCTGGGCCCACCTGTCATACTTTGCGGTGGCCTTTCTGCCCCCTAGCACCTCTTCTGGCCCCTTGAGGGATCTGCAATTTTCAAACCTCTAACCCATCTCTCTCACTCTCTGGCCTTACGGTCCCTCTGGAGTATCTGAGCACCCGCTATCTCTTGGGCCGTATGCTGTCAAATTCTCATTGTGCCTGCTTTTGTGGGTACATTCCTGATGGAGGGCTTATGCTCGAAACATTGACCCTCCCACTCCTCAGATGCTGCCTGACCTGCTGTGCTTTTCCAGCACCACACGTTTTGACTCTGATCTCCAGCACCTGTAGTCCTCACTTTCTCCCAAGTTAGCCGTGATGTCTGAATAGATATTCCTGTTGTGCCAGTCAGGCATGTGCATTTGTGCCAGCAAGCGAATCGGGTGTGTTTGTATTTTATCCTGTTCTAACTTTTGCCTGTTATTTTCTATCTCTCCTCTCTCTCTTCTCTTTTCTCTCTCGCTCCCTTTTCTCTCCCCCACTCTCTTTTCTCTCCCCTTGTAGATGGAGTGGTGTTGGTGGATCCCGAGTATCTCAAAGATAGACGAGGTAAGTGCATGTTTACTGAATCTCACGTGGGTCATGGTGTAAGATCATTCAGCCCATCATGACTGGACTGGCTCTCCAAACCAGCAGCATGACCTAGTGCCAATCTCTTGCTTTATCCCCAATGACCTTGGCTATGGACCAGACCAAACCCTCTCAGAATACATCTACAAGATAGCCCAGACCCTAACCTTTCCTTATTTTAAAGACAAGTGCAAGGCATTGTGCAAGGATTGATCAAACTACCAGGTTTGAAGCAAAACACCCTGTAGTTAAAATAAAACCAACGAAAGAATTGGAATAACTCTATTGGAAAACTTAACAGAATAATAGGTTATTTAACTCATAAACAGCAACTGTCCCAATACAGTAACATCTCATAAACACACCCTTGACAAAGGCAAATTCAGTAAAATAGATTGTCTCACATCCAATTCTCTAATCCAGGAGGGAGTAAATATCAAGAGAAAACTCTGTATGAGAGAGAGTAGCAGGGAGAGTTGTACTGCAGCTTCTAAACCCAGCTTCAAGACCCCAGCAACTGAAAACTAAAACTAAACATCCTGGTTCGCGGGAGCTTGACCCCCACCCAGCCAGGTTGCTTCTATTGTTCCCACCGTTTTTAAAAAAAAAAACCATGGCTTCACAAGCTGTTTACTTTGTTGGCTTTGAAGCAGATTTCTCATCACCTCTGTCACAATTGTTTTTCAAAAAATACAAGGACAAATTAAACCTCTTACAGGGATAGTATTGTCACACCTTCCTCATTGTTTCTGTCCACCTCATCATCTTGGATGCCTCATTTGTACCTTCCTCCTCCACATTTCCAGGCAGTACAGTCCAGACTCTAACTACTTGCTGAGTGAAAAAGGTATTTTTCCTTTAGTAACATGTACTATTTCTGCGTATTTCTTCAAATCTGTGTCCTCTGGTTCTCCATCCTTTTACAAATGAATGGGATAGGAAAGGTTCAGAGGGATACGGGCCAAATGAAGGCAAATCTGACTAGTTCAGTTAGTCAGCATGGACAAGTTGGGCTGATGGGTCTGTTTCTGTGTCATGTGGATCTATGAATTTGAAAGTCTCCATCTCTAAGGAGAACCATCTCAAACTCTCCGATGTATCATCATAAGGATTCCCATCCTTGAGACAGTTTTAGTAAATGGTCTCTCCAAAGCATTGACACCCTGAAATGTGGCACCGCGCACTGTATACATTATTCCAGGCAACATCTAACAAGTGTCTTGTGCAAGTCCAATGTCACCTCCTTGCTTTTTGTACATTATGTCCCTATTAATAATAATAAAGCCAAGGACACTGTATGTTATTAACTGTCTTACCACTTTTAAAGATCCAAGGTCCCTCTAGAATCATAGAATCCCTACAGTGTGAAACAGGTCATTTGGTCCAACAAGTCCACACCGACCCTCCCAAGAGTAACCCACCCAGACCCATTCCTGACATTTACCCTGACTATTGCACCTAACCTGCACATCCCTGGGCACTATGGGACAATTTAGCACGGCCAATCCACCCTAACCTGCACACCCCGGACACTATGGGACAATTTAGCACGGCCAATCCACCCTAACCTGCACATCCCCGGACACTATGGGGCAATTTAGCACGGCCAATCCACCCTAACCTGACATCTCTGGGCACTATGGGACAATTTAGCACGGCCAATCCACCCTAACATGTACATGCCTGGGCACGATGGGACAATTTAGCACTGCCAATCCACCCTAACCTGCACATGTTTGGACTGTGGGAGGAACCCGGAGCACCCGGAGGAAACCCACACAGGCACGGGGAGAATGTGCAAACTCCACACAGACAGTCGCCCGAGGCGCGAATCGAACCTGGGACCCTGGCGCTTTGATGCAGCAGTGTTAACCACTGAGCCACCATGCTGCCTCTGTTCTGTAATCCCTTGAGGTTTCTGCACTCTATTTTACGTCATCCTTTATACATTTTAACGAAACACATAGAAATTGGTCGTGTTACGGACCAGACCAGATCAGACCAGACTACCTCAAAATACTTTCAGAAGGTAGACTAGACCCTAACTTTTTTTTTGCTTTAAAAGGTGAATGTGAAGTGCTGTGTTCCAGAAGCGATGTTATTGGTCAATTTATTTGACGTTCAGCAAACCATGATTTGTCTAAACCCTATAGTTAAAATACAAACAAAAGAAAGAAGAAATTGGAATAACTTAACACTATTGGAAAACTTAACAGAATAATAGATTATTTTACTACTGAACAGTAACAGTTCCAATACAATAACATCCCATAAACACACCCTCAGCGAGGGCAATTTCAGTAAAATAGACTGGCTCACATGTGGTCCTCCAGCCCAGGAGAAAAGGACATCAGAAGATAATTCTGAGAGAGAGTGAGGGTACCCATTGGGAGAGATTCACTGCCTTCCAAACCTGCTGAAGGCCCAAGTAACAATGGCTGAAAGCTAAACTAAAAGTCCCTGGTTCTGAGGGAGCCTGACTCCACCCAGTCAGGTTGCTTCTATTGTTCCAACTCCTTTTTTTTAAAAAAAAAGCACCCAACATTTCACAAGTTGTTTATCTTCTCGTAGACTGCTCAGCATCGATCCCCCAATCCCTCGCTGAGAGCAAGCAGGACAGAACACACCTCAATAAACCACGGCATTGTCACAGTGTGTAACAGGGGTCTGGTTTATCTTGTAGTGGGCACCCAGATCCAAAGAAAAAACCGCCAGCAGACCTTGACTTCACTGATGCGTTAAGACCAACTGCTTTTGGCAAGAATTTAAACAAAGACTGGAAACTTAGTCATGACGAGTATTTAGTGTTGGCCAGCACTCGCGAACAGAGAGTTGCACTTCAACAGAAACGAGGAGGAATCTCTTCTGAGTGTCATGGGTCTTTAAAATTCTCAGAGCATTGAATGCTTTCAGTGCTGAATTAGAGTTTGATTGATGAGGGGGTCTAGACTCATCAGAGGGGGGAGGGTACGTGCAGGAGAATGGGATTGACGTCTCGATCTGATGATTTTATGGAACGGGGTAGCAGCTCGCAATGGGCTGAACAGCCTGCACCTGATCTTCTAACGGATATTCCCTCTCTCCCAATCCTTTCTGAACTGGAGAGATGACTTTCGCCCAGGGTGGGGGGGGGGCGGATGAACAGCGAGCAGTCTTACTGCTCCAACGACATGGATGATGATAGATCCCGAGTGGGGAAATCTCAGGAATCTGGTCAGTGTGACCCAAGTAATCACGTCAGAATCATTTCTCCTCCTGCTCACTCTCTCTGCAACCTTTCTGACACTCCCTCTCAAGTGTTCCCACTTTTCTCAACGGTGTTCCTACAAAGGGTGTTCACGAGGAATTCCTTACACATGAACAAAACAGAGCAGGAGTTATCGGCGAATTTTGTGCCGGACTGTCCGGAGTAGGATTTGAACTGTCTCCCTGTGGGAGTCTGAGCTGCTCCTGGTGCAGTTGGCTGTGATCTGTGTCTCTGTGTGCCGCAGTGTTTGTCACTCTGACCTGTGCATTCCGTTATGGACGAGAAGACCTCGATGTGCTGGGCCTATCCTTCAGGAAGGACCTCTTCATTGCGACATTCCAGGCTTTCCCCCCACTGCCAGAGGAAAAGAAACCCCTGACCAGACTCCAGGAGAGACTCATTAAGAAACTCGGAGAGAATGCCTTTCCTTTCTTCTTCATGGTGAGTGTCACCTCTGAGTGTGCATGCCTGCCAGTGTGTGTGTGTAAACATGTGGCCTGAGTGTGCACGCCCGCCAGTGTGAGCATATAAACGTGTGGCCGGAGTGTGCACACCCGCCGGTGTGAATGTGTGGCCCGAGTGTGCACACCCGCCAGAGTGAACGTGTGGCCCGAGTGTGCACACCCGCCAGTGTGAGCGTGTGAACATGTGGCCAGAGTGTGCACACCCGCCAGTGTGAATGTGTGAGCGTGTGAGCGTGTGGCCCGAGTGTGCACACCGGCCAGTATGAGCATAAGAACGTGTGGCCCAAGTGTGAACACCCGCCAGTGTGAGTGTGTGGCCAGAGTGTGCACACCTGCCAGTGTGAGTGAGCGCGCGTGTGGCCAGAGTGTGCACACCTGCCGGTGTGAGTGAGCGCGCGTCTGGCCAGAGTGTGCACACCTGCCAGTGTGAATGTGTGAGCGTGTGGCCAGAGTGTGCACACCCGCCAATGTGAGCGTGTGGCCCGAGTGTGCACACCCGCCAATGTGAGCGTGTGGCCAGGGTGTGCACACCGGCCAGTATGAGCATAAGAACGTGTGGCCCAAGTGTGAACACCCGCCAGTGTGAGTGTGTGACCTGAGTGTGCACACCTGCCAGTGTGAGTGAGCGCGCGTGTGGCCTGAGTTTGCACACCTGCCGGTGTGAGTGTGAGCGCGTGTGGCCAGAGTGTGCACACCCGCCAATGTGAGCGTGTGACCAGAGTGTGCATGCCCGCCAGTGTGAGCGTGTGGCCCGAGTGTGCACACCGGCCAGTGTGAATGTAAGAACGTGTGGCTCAAGTGTGAACACCCGCCAGTGTGAGTGTGTGACCTGAGTGTGCACACCTGCCAGTATGAATGTGAGAGTGTGGGGCCAGGGTGTGCACACCCGCCAGTGTGAGCGTGTGACCTGTGTTCACACCCGGCAGTGTGAGCGTGTGTCCTGAGTGTGCACACCCACCAGTGTGAGCGTGTGAACGTGTGGCCCAAGTTTGCACACCCACCAGTGTGAGTGTGTGAAAGTGTGAACGTCCACCCCTTCACCCTGAGGCTGTGCCCTCGGGCCTGAGGACCGCCTGCCAGTGGAAACCCCTTCTCCACGTCCACTCTATCCAGGCCTCTCAGTATTCTGTACGTTTCAATCACATCCCCATCATCCTTCTATACCCCATCGAATACAGACCCAGAATCCTCAACCGCTCCCCACATGACAAGCCCTTCATCCCAGGGAGCATTCTTGTAAACCCCCTCTGAAACCCCGCCCTCCAAGTCCTGCACATCCTTCCTTAGATACGGGGCCCAAAACTCTTCACGGTATTCCAAATGTGGTCTGACTCGAACCTCAGCGTTACATCTCTGCTTTTGTATTCTAGCCCTCTTGAAATGAATGCCAACGTTGCATGGACTGCCAACGTAACCTGAAGGGAATCCTGAACCAAGGCTCCCAAGTCCCTTTGAGATTCAGATTTCTGAAACCTTTAGAAAATAGTCTGTGCCTGTGACCACAGCCTGATACAGTCTCAGCTGTACATCCCTGCTCTTCACTCTTGTTACAGAATCCTTACATACTCACAACTACGACAACCAGCTCCTGAGCTGCAAATCTTTAAGCAAACTTTGAGAATCGTTGCGTTAGAAAAGGAGACCATTCAGCCCATCGTGTGAATCCTACCTTTTTGAATGAGTGGGAAGACGTAATGCCATCCTCCCACCGTTTCCTTTGCAAACGCTTTTTCTACCTAAATAGTCATAAGACAGTGAGGCAATACGATCAGGCCATTCGGCCCCTCGAGTCTGTTCCGTTATTCAATTAGGTCAAGGCTGATCCTGTACTTCTGCTCTCCCCGAATTCCCCAACTGACCAGGAATCTGTCGTGGAGTGCAGAAGAGGCTCTTCGGCCCATTGAGTATGAACCAACACATCAGAAACTGCCGACCTTTAACCTTATCCCGTTTACCAGTCTTTGGCCCACAGCCTTGAACATTATGATGTGCCTCATCCCGGTACATTTAGAAGGATGTTCGATAAATCGGCTCTGCCACATTCCCACAGAGCACATTCCAAACCATCGCCACACTCTGGGTAAAAAAAATTTCCCCCCCACCCCCACCTCACTAAACCTCCTGCCCCCTCACCTTGAACCCTCATGACTGACCCATTGTCAATGGGGGACAGCTGCTCCTTAGCCACTCTGTCCAGCCCCTCATAGTCTTGTCCACCTCAGTCGCACCGGCCCTCTGTCTTCTCCACTCCACCCGAGCCTGTCTGACCTTTCACCTCTGTTCTTCCGTCCCATGCAGTCTCCTTCTTCCTATAACATGGGGACCAGAACTGCACACACCAAAGGCCCGTACAACTCCCGACATGGCTTCCCTGCTTTTGTAATCTACGCCTCGATTGATAAAGGCCGACTAACAAACCCCTCTCCCTACACAAATGCGTGGACAGACGCGCTAAGGTCCCATTGGTCCACAGAGCTCCCGAATGTCATGGAGTATTTTTGTCACATCAATCATAGAGTCATAGAGATGTACAGCATGGAAACAGACCCTTCGGTCCAACCCGTCCATGCCAACCAGATATCCCAAACCCATCTAGTCCCACCTGCCAGCACCCGGCCCATATCCTTCCAAACCCTTCCTATTCATATACCCATCCAAGTGCCTCTTAAATGTTGTAATTGTACCAGCCCCCACCACATCCTCTGGCAGCTCATTCCATACACTTACCACCCTCTCTGTGGAAAAAGTTGCCCCTTAGGTCCCTTTTATATCTTTTTCCCCTCACCCTAAACCTATGCCCTCTAGTTCTGGACTCCCCCACCCCAGGGAAAAGACTTTGCCTCTTTACCCTATCTCAAATACCTCATGGTTACGTTCCAGCCACCA
Organism: Chiloscyllium plagiosum; assembly: GCF_004010195.1. NCBI lineage: Eukaryota > Metazoa > Chordata > Chondrichthyes > Orectolobiformes > Hemiscylliidae > Chiloscyllium > Chiloscyllium plagiosum. The sequence continues at coordinate 4,696,411 of NC_057757.1, forward strand.
AATGAGCATCCCAGTTTATCTCCTCATGTTGCTTAAGACCCTCACTCTCTCTGTTAATCCAATTGACCAATCTTTGTGTCAGCTGCAAGTTTACTAATCCAACTGACCCCGCTCACCCCATGCTAATCCACCCTAAACTGCACATCCCCTGGACACTACGGGACCATTTCCCATGGCTGACCCACCCTAATACAGTGGAGTCGAAGGCATAGCGGAATTATCACTCAATTGTTAATCCAAGGCCCCAATAATGTGCTGGGGATATGGTTTCGAAACCTGCAATGGCAGGTGTGGATCCTGATTTGCACAGAAATCTTGCCACCAGTGGGGAAATATCTCTCTGGTTTATTTGCATCTTTCAGAGATGTGACTCCAGCACCACAGCAATGTGGTTGACTCTGAACTGCAGTGGACTCTGAGATGGGCAATAAATGCGGGCCAAGCTTGCAATGACTTGACCCTCTGAATGACTTTTGGATGGGTTGCGCTCCGGCGAGTCGGTGTGGACTTATTGGGCTGAAGGGCCTGTTTCCACACTGTAGGGAATCTAATCTAATCTAAAAACCTGCACATCCCTGGACACTACAGGACAATTTCCCATGGCTAACCCACCCTGGCACCATGAGGTAGCAGTGCTAACCACTGAGACGCCATGCCAACTTGCCTAAACTGCACTAGGTACAAGCCCAGCCCTTCCCATCTTTCCTCCGTAGACAACCCAGCCACTTCCAGATATTCCAATCAGATAATCCTTAGTTACAAGGCTTCCAATGCATTTACACTCTTTCTTAAGTAATGAGACCAAGACTGTACAGAATTCACCACATTGTGGTTTCATTTAATTGCACCCCTGCTGGGGTCTCACTGTATAACTCAGAAAAACAGCAGCAGACTATTCGGCCCTTCCAGACTGCTGCTTCATTCAATATGATCATGGCTGATCATCCAACCCAATCCCCTCTTGCTGCTTTCTCTCCCATCCCTTTGATCCTTTTAGTCCTAAGGATGGTATCTAACTCCCTGTCAAAACCTTTCCTGTTTCCACAGCTCCCCCAGAATCTGCCGTGTTCAGTGACCCTGCAGCCAGGCCCTGAAGACACAGGCAAGGTAAGCCAGCAGAGTTTAGTTCTCTCACTGTTTGAATGGAGAGTTTTGCACTGGTTTTTGAGTCCGAAATAATAAGTTTCTCTCATCTTTCCAACTTCTCCATCTCTCTCCCCCTCTCCTCCTTGCTCCCCACTCTCCACCTCCCTCCTCTCTTCCCCTCTTTCTTCTCTCCCTCTCCACTCCGTCTGTTTCTCCCTCCCACCATCACTCTTCCCCCATGGACCTCTCTTTGTCCAC
>NC_057757.1:4698429-4700094 GCF_004010195.1 Chiloscyllium plagiosum
CTCTCTCTCTCTCATTCTCTCTCTCTCTCATTCTCTCTCTCTCTCTCTCTCTCTCCCTCCCTGTCCCTCTCTCTCTCCCTCTCTCCCCTCCCTCCCCCACCCCGGTCCCTGCCCCCAGGCCTGTGGTGTGGACTTTGAAATCCGTGCGTTCTGTGCTAAGGCGATGGAAGAGAAGATACACAAGAGGTGAGCTGTGCCCCAGCTGCCCATCAGCATCACAAGACACACGGCACCCCCCACTTTTGGGATGTCTGGGGTGGGGGTCTCACCTCAGTGTAAACCTTGGGGAAGGCAGGGAGAGAGAGAGCATTAATTGAACTCTCTTGATTTATTCATTCATGGGATTACGGTGTCTCTGGCTGGGCCCAGCATTTATTGCCCGTGCCTAATTGCCCCAGAGGGCAGTTAAGTGTCAACCACATTGCTGTGGTTCTGGATCACATGTAGACCAGACTGTAGGGTAAGCATGGCCGCTAGTGCTTCCAATTAAACCTGTTGTACTATAACCTGGTGGGATTTTAACTTTGTACACCCCGGTCCAACATCGACCCCTCTAAATCATCCTTCCCTCAAGGACATGAGTGAACCAGATGGGATATTCCCCCTGACAATTGACGAGGGAGTCGTGGTCATCGTTAGACTCCTAATCCCTGAGTTTGATTTTTTTCAGCGAATTCAAGTCCCGGGACGGGATTCGAACCTGAGTCCCCAGAGCATTTCTGGGTCTCTGGGTTAACAGTCCAGCGATAAGACGGCTACACGTTCCCTCCCCCTCCTGTTTGCACCCAGCCGCAGACTTTCTGGGTGCAACTGTCAGCCTGCCCACCCGGACGATAAATGATTTGAATCGATTGAATCGAGGGTGTTAGAGCAGGGGAGGGGTTTGTCTGGGTCTCCCAACGTCATCAGAGCAAAAGGAGGCCATTCCGGCCATCACTAACCTTCAGTGGGACCGTGGCTGACCTGATTAGTCCTCCACTGCACTCTTCTGGTGTCACCACCCTCGACTCTGCCCCCTGTCTGGGACTCCGCCCCCTGTCTGGGACTCCTCCCACCCACCACTCTGCCAGCCCACGACTCCTCCCACCCACGTCTTCACCTCCCCCACCTGTGATTCCTCCCTGCCCGTGACTCCGCCCCCGCCCGCTACACCTCCCAGCCTTGGCTCCCTCGACTCCCCGATTGACTAGAAGCCCTTCCATCTTGGACACTCCATTTCCTTCTGTCTCACCCCTCAGGAACTCCGTCCGCCTGGTCATCCGGAAAGTACAGTACGCTCCGGAGAAACCAGGGCCGCAGCCAATGGCGGAGACCACGAGGAATTTCTTGATGTCAGACAGATCCCTCCACCTCGAAGCCTCGTTAGATAAAGAGGTCAGTACAACAGTGGGAGAGGGGGAAGGGTGAGGGTGAGGGGATGGTAGAGGGCTCGAGAGAGAGAGAGAGTGTGAGGGAGGGGGGTAGAGCAATAAAGAGAGCGAGGGAGTGGTGAGTGGGTAGAGGGATAAAGTGAGAGTGGGAGAGGGATAAAGAGAGTGAGAGCGAGGGAGGGTGGTAGAGGGATAAAGAGAACGAGAGGCAGGGAGAGGGGTAGAAGGATAAAGAGAGCGAGGGCGGGAGGGGGTGAGGACGAGATAGGTAGAGGGATCAAGAAGTGAGGGAGGG
>NC_057757.1:4700169-4702051 GCF_004010195.1 Chiloscyllium plagiosum
AGGGGAATTGGGTGGGGCGGGGAGGAACAAATGCTAGAATCCCCGAGGTTAGTGCCCAGCTGGCTGAGGGTCCAGTCAACAGCGATCGGCTAATTAATGTTGGATGTCACTGATCACTGGGGGAGTGGGGTGGCGGGGGGGTTAAGGCGATGGGGTGTTGGGGCTGGAGGGAGGATACCCCTCGTTTTTCAGCTTTGCCATTGTTCCCTTTGAGAAAGGATGTCAGTGCACTGACAGCAGTTCAGAGGAGACTTCCCCAGTGGGGTCGCTCAACCTGGGAGCAACAATTGAGTGTGTCCTCATTGGCGTTTCCAAAGATCAGAGGTGACGTTGTTGGAACACAGTTGTGGGGGGGTTCCATAGGGTTGGGGCTGAGAGGGCAGCTCCCCCCCTTGTGGGACAAACAAGGGGGTACTACTTAACTTAAAGGGAGTTTCATTTGCCATGGACCTCGATGTATTGAGAAGATAGCCCAGGCATGAACGTTTTCTTCTTTAAAGGCAAGCATAAGGTGTTATGTTCCAGATGCAATTCGACTGGTCAAACTACCAGATTTGAAGCAAAACATATTTTATTCATAGGCTGTAGTTAAAATGCAACAGAAGAAATAAGAAATTGGAATAACAATTCTATTGGAAAACTTAACAATAATAGATTATTTAGCAACTAAACAGTAACTGTTCCCATATAGTATAATCCCATAAACACACCCTTGGCAAAGGCAAATTCAGCAAAATAGGTTGTCTCACGGACAATTCCAGCAGCAGGAAGGGAACCCCCAACTTCTAGCTGTTACCGAGAGAGAAGGAACAACTCCCAAACCCAGCTTCGAGGGCCCAGCAACTGCTCCTGAGAAACTAAACCTGAAAATGCAGGTTCTGGGGGAGATTGATCCCACCCAAACAGGCCGCTTCTAATTTCCAACCTTTTGGTAAAAAGACCCAAGGCCCCTCAAGCGGCTTATTGGATTCAAATAGACCACTCGGCACCTCTTTTCAAAACGAAAAACAGGACAAAATGCACTTCTTAGAGCCATAGTATGGTCACACATTGAAGATGGAGATGGGGAGGAATTGCTTTTCTCAGAGGGTCTTTTGTGTTTGCAATTCTTTCCATAAAGAGAGCAGTGGAGGACAATTTATTAAATACATTGGAGAACGAGTTAGGTCGATGTTTGATTGTTGAGAGTGGGGCCACAGTTGTCATGAACCAGACCAGATCTCTTCAAAATACTTCAAGAAGGTAGCCTAGACCCAAACGTTTTCTTATTTTAAAGGTAGATGTGAAGTGTGTGTTCCAGATGCGATGTGACTGATCAAACTCCTCAACGTTAAGCAAAGCACAATTTATTTAAAATACAAACAAAACAGAGAGGAATTTAGAATAACGTAACTATTGGAAAACTTAACCAAATAGTAGATAGAGTGCCAATTACTAATTAACTGTTCCAGTACAGTAACATTTCATAAACACATCCCTTGGCAAAGAAAGGAGAATTGAGGCGCAGCTTCTCACATGCAGTTCTCTAATCCAGGAGGGCAAAAGCATCAATAGAAAATTCAGCAAAAGTAGCAGCCAGGAGACATTCACTGGAGTTCTCGACTCTGTGGAGACCCCAATAGCTTCTGCTGCTATTCAGAAATCCTGATGTATGTGAGAGTTGGCCACACCCATTCAGGCTGCTTCTATTGTTCCAACCTCAAAAAAAATGTCAAAGCCTCACACAATTGTTTACTTAAGTAGTCTTCAGTAGCCAGTTCAGCACCTCCGCCTTCCAGCATCTCTCCAAAAAACATAAACACCAGGACAAAATAACTTCTTAAAGCAACAGCATCATCACAGCAGTCAGCTCAGGACGCTCCCACACGGTGGGATCAGGGTG
>NC_057757.1:4702551-4709243 GCF_004010195.1 Chiloscyllium plagiosum
GTCTCGGCGAGCAGGTGAGTCTACAGAAAGTGGGAGACCAGCTCGAAGTGTTGGCTGTCGTTGTCCCGCACCCAGATCTTGGCCAACAGCCAATCGAGCTCTGTGTCCGAAGGCAGGGACATGGGGTTGGCTCTTCCTGGCATCTGCTTCAGCTGCGAGAGATGTCAAGGTGGGGCATCACCAGACCCGCGCAGCAACAACAACCTGCGCCCACCCCCTCCCTGATCAAAATCTAACGCCATGTCACATGTGGTTGGGGGGGCTGCAGGGTGCTGTGGCTGATTGAAGGCTTCTGGGAGTGGAGTGGGGAGGGGTCTGGAGCTGGACCAGAAAAGAGAAAGCTGAAACGTTTCAAGGAGAAGGTTCCTGGCTTCCATCTCAGCACTGGGGCTATTAACATTGGAGAGGTGCATTTGGTGGGGGGATGGGTGCTCGCGGACGTGGAAGTCCCAGCACTCCTGAGCAGTTGTGTGCAACATTCCGTCCGACCCTGTGAGGGTGTGCGCACAGCCACCAAGGCATCAACGCCCACCTCTCGTGAACATGGCACCCATCGCTGACTGGGCTTGTGCACTGGAGACCTACCAATGGTCTACACCTTCACTGCCCAGTGTTTTACTTGAGCGGGGTTTCTGACCCCGGGGTCAGCAGAGGGAAAATCCGCTGCAAGTTGCCACGGCAACTTGAACCAGCTGAAAATCCACGTGGACCGAACACGGGGAACACCTGAGAAATTCAGCAGGTCCAGCAGCATTCGTGAGAGAGAGAGAGAGATGGAGTTAACGTTTCGATTTCTGTCTAACTCTGAAGAAGAAAGTTTGAGGAAGAGTCATACTGGATTTGAAACGTTAACTCTACATCACTTGTGGCGTGGTGGTGGTGTCCTTACCCTGGATCAAGAGGCCTGTGTTCAGGTGTCCCCGCTCCAGGGGTATGTAATAATATTACTCAACAGGTTGGTTAGAAGGATAGGTTAAATTAAAAACAAAACTCTTGCTTCTCTCTCTCCCACAGATGGTTGCCAGATCTTACAAAGTCATAGAGCACAGAAAGAGACCCTTTGGCCCAACCTGTCCATGCTGACCAGGTTTCCGAAACTGAACTAATCCCATTTGCCTGCATTTGGCCCTTATCCCCCGAAACCTTTCCATGTGCCTGTCCAACTGTCATTTAAACATTATAATTGTACCCACTTCTATCACTTCCTCTGGCAGCTCATTCCATACACGTACCATCCTCTGCGTGAAAAAGTTGCCCCCTCAGGTCCCTTTTAAATCTTTCCCTTCTCACCTTAAACCTGTGCCCTCTAGTTTTGGATGCCCCTACCCTGGGGAAAATGACCTTGCCTATTTACCCTATCCATGCCCCTCATGATTTTATAAACCTCTGTAAGGTCACCCCTCAGCCTCTGACACTCCAGGGAAAACAGCCAGAGCCTATTCAGCCTCTCCCCATAGCTCAAACCCTCCAACCCTGGCAACATCCTTGTAAATCTTTTCTGAACCCTTTCAGTTTCACAACGTCCTTCCGATAGCAGGGAGACCAGAATTGAATGCAGTACTCTAAAAGTGGCCTAACCAATGTCCTGTACAACCACAGCATGACTTCCCAACTCCTGTACTCAATGTTTTGACTAATGAAGGCATGTGGTCTCTGTGTTTGAAGTTTCCAGCCTCCGCAGCATTCCGATTTATTGGAATCCCTCTGAGACAGACCGCAGCATTCTCTCTTACATTCTTTCTGGTTCTGCAGGAGTTGGAGGCCCTTGTCCGTCCGGAAAGTCAATGCTGCGATCAGCAAGGGACATCGGAGCGATTTCACAAGCAGGCAATTTAGATGGATCATTGGACAGAGGGCAGGAATTAAAATTGGGAATGCTCCAAGTGGTTTGGTGGGATGGGTGCTTTGCCTAGGTTTTGGAAGGGGCTGCTGCAAGGCCATGGGAGGGGTGTGGGATGGTGACAGTGATATCGACGGGCTAGCCCATGGCCTGGGTCTGCTGTTACTCACCTGGATAGCGATGGGCACCATTCAATTCTGTTGGTCAAGGTGAAGCAGGCACAGGGGTGCTGTGAGGTACTGCTGAATGCCATTGATGACATTGGCTGGACTGCCGTCCAGCATCCCGTAATTCACGATGAAGAATTTTCCATCCTGCAGCGGACATAGAGAGATAGGGAATCACACCAAGACAGATGCTGAACAATCACGGGGTCATCCAACTACAGTGTCTTAGAATCATACAGAAGAGGCCCTTCAGCCCATTGAGTCAAAACTACTCAAAACCTACACTTTCCAGCACTTGGCCCATGTTATGTTGGTATGAGAGTGGCATGGTGGCTCAGTGGTTAGCACTGCTGCCTCATAGTGCCAGGGACCTGGGTTCAATTTCACCCTCAGGTGACTGTCTGTGTGGAGTTTGTACGTTCTCCCCCGTGTCTGCATGGGACGCCCTCTGGGTGCTCCAGTTTCCTCCTAAGGTCCAAAAGCGTGCAAGTTCGGTGGGTTGGTTGTGCCCATAGTGTACAGGCTAGGTGGAGTAGCCATGGGAAATATAGGGATAGTATGGAATGCTATTTGGAGGGTTGGTGAGGACTTGATGGGTCAAGTGGCCAGCTTCCACACTGTAGGGAAATCAAGTACTTCCAGATGAGGGCTGTGAGCTTTCCTGCCTCTACTACCCTCCCAGGCAATGCATTTTAGATTCTCACCAATCAACTTTCCTCAAATCCCCTCACCTTAACATTTTTCCCCTCATGAATGTCGCTTCAACTAAGGACAACGGTTGTTTCCTAAGCATCTGTCCAACGCCTCATTATCTTGTATACCTCAATCAGGTTCCGCCACGCCGTCAATCTTCTCAGTTCTAAAGAAAACAACTCAAGCACTGTGGGTGACACAGTGACTCAGTGATTAGCACTACTGCCTCACAGTGCCAGGGACCCAGGTTCAATTCCACCCTTGGGCGATTGTCTGTGTGGAATTTGCGCGTTCTCCCCGTGTCTGCGTGGGTTTCCTACGATAGTCCAAAAATGTGCAGGTTAGGTGGAAGGGCCATTCTAAATTACCTGTAGTGTCCAGGGCTGTGTAAGGTAGGTGGGTTACCCATGGGAAATGTGGGGCCTGAGTGGGATGCTTTCCTTGAGTTGTGACTCAATGGGACAAATGGCCTCTTTCTGCACTGTAGGGAATCTATGATTTTTTTATGCAGCTTCTCTTCATATCCAAGCTGTTCCATACCAGACATCAATTTGGATCTCCTGTTGGTACAGAGATCCAGTCCTTCCACTTAGGGAGGATGTGGGATTACACTTTCGTTCCAAATTCTACCTCATACCAAGTCCCACTTTCCCAGCACCATTTGTGCCCCCACCCCAGGATTGGGGAGAAGTAGAAAGAGCACCCATGATAAAATTCCAGTGGAAGTGACATTGCTGCTCTGAGCTCCATTTTCAGGAAGTCAGGTTCGGGTCCAGTTCCATCAACTCCATGTTTTTTTCTGGTTTATCCCTTTGACATCAAGGCTGCACTTGACTGAGTGTGGCATCAAGGAGCCCGAACAAAACTGGAATCAATGGGAAAACTTTCCACTGGTTGGAAATGAAGATGTTTATTAGAGGTCAGTCATTTCAGGTCCAAGAAATCTCTGTAAGAGTTCCACAGGGTAGTGTCCTATGCCCAGCCATCCGAGCGTAGGAGGTCAAGGGGTGACCTTTTAGAGGTTTATAAAATCACGAGGGGCATAATTAAGCTGAATAGCAAAGATCTTTTCCCGAGGTTAGGGGAAATTCAAAAGTAAACACATAATTTTAAGGTGAGAGGAAAAGATTTAAAAGGAACATGAGGGGCAGCTATATCACACAGAGGGTGATTCATATGTGGAATGAACTGCCAGGTAAAGTGGTAGATGCAGGTACAGTTACAACATTTAAAAGACATTTGGACAGGTACAAGAATGGGAAAGGTTTTGAGGGATATGTTCCAAATGCAGGCAAATGGGACAGGTTTAGTTTGGAAAAACTGGTCGGCATGGACAGTTTGGACCACAAGATCTATGAGTCTATGACTCTATCGTCAGCTGCTTCATCAATGACCATCCTTACACCATAATGTCAGAAGTGGGCATGCTCATTAATGATTACTTGATGTTCAGTGTCATTCATAACTCATGGAATACTGAAGCAGTATTTTGAATACAAAAGCAACAAAAGATCTGGACAGTATCCAGACTTCAGCCGACAAGTGGAAAGTAACATTTTTGTGACACACAAATGCCAGGCTATGACCATCTCCAGTAAGAGACAATCTAACTACTGCCCCTTGCTATTCAATGGTGTTACCATCACTGAATCCCCCACTATCAATATCCTGGGGGTTATAATTGACCAGAAACTCAACTGGACTAGCCACATAAACACAGTGGTTACAAGAGCAGGTCAGAGGCTACACTACAGCAAGTAACTCACCTCCTGACTCCCCAAAGCCTGTCCACCATCTACAAGGCACAAGTCAGGAGTGTGATGGAATAATCCCCACTTACCTGGATGGGTGCATCTCCAACAACACTCAAAAAACTGTGCAGTGTGTTGGAGTTTAAAAATAGGAAAGTCTTGTTACAACTGTATCCTAAATTGCTAGAAACCTTCTTGATCAAACTAAAACTTAGTTCAGTCTGTGTATTAGTGTAACAGATTTATGAATGACAGCTGATATAAATGGAGTTTCAGTATTTTCCGTGTTTTTATGCAGTTTAGGTGGATTAGCCATGGTAAATGCAGGGTTACAGGGAAAGGGTGGGTGGCTGGGTCTGGGTGGAATGATCTTCGGAGGGTTGGTGCACTCTCGATGGGCCAAATGATCGTGCACACTGTAGGGATCCTATGCTGTATGTCTTGGGATACAACCAGGTGTGCATCTAGGGTGTTGTGTACAGTTTTAAACAATTCATTCATGGGATAAATGCATCAATGGCTGGGCCCAAAATCTATTGCTCATCCCTAATTCCCAGAGGGCAGTTCAAACTCAACCCCATTGCTGTGGGTCTGGAGTCACATGTGGGTCAGACCAGGTAAGGATGTCAGCTTCCCTCCCTAATGGACATGAGTGAATTTAATGGGATTTACTGACAATTGATTCATGGTTGTCATTAGACTGGCAATTCCAGATTTTTACTGAATTCAAATGCCACCACCTGCTGTGGCTAGATTTGGACCTTGGTCCCCAGGACATTACCAGGGCATGAGATTAAGAGTCCAGCAATAATACCAATTGGCCATCACCTCCCCACTTGGTCCCTGCCTTTAAGAGAGGACACATTGGCAATGGAGGCAGTTCAAAAGAGGTTCACTGGGCCGATTCCTGGAATGAAGGGGTTGACTTATAAAGAAATGTCTTATTAGGCTTCCTGCCTTGAATTGGCACTCCGTGGACACCGTGTTGAGCAAGACTGGGCTGCACTGCTGTCCATAGTCAAATAGTCCAGCAACAAATGCAACCTGCAATGGTCTGGCACCTTCAGGTGGTGAAAGGTCCCACAAGGTGCTTCATAGGGACATGTTCGACAGTGACACCAGTGCAGTGTCAGGGGTTACTGGGGCTGGCTGACCCAGAAAACGTTCAAAGACTCAGGGGAAGGGAGAGAGAGAGAGAGAGAGAGAGAGAAAGAGAGAAAGAAAGAGAAAGAGAAAGAGAGCAAAAGAGAAAGAGAGAGAAAGAGAAAGAGAGAAAGAGAGGGAGAGAGAGATTGGCATGAAGCTTTTCAGGAAGGCTATTCCAGAGCTTAGGGACCCAGGGTGCTCAAAAAAGAATCGGGCATGGGGAGGTGGCTGGAATCAGAGTGCAGAGATTGTCGGGCTAGAGGAGAGAACAGGAGGTAGGGAGGTGAGGGAGGAGGGTGATGTTGAGAGCAAGGAGGGATTTGAACCCTGCCATGTGAAATTACAAATGAAACAGCCCTTCCCCAATGAGGCTTGGGCATCATGGATGATCTGCCCTCCCCCAGCTCTCTGGGCTTGCTTTGTGTGGAGCCAGTTCCATAGAGATTAGCCACTCAGCCTCCTGCTGAGGTGGAAGGTCTAGCTGACCCCTGTCTTTTCTGGTGCTCATCAGATTCTCTGCCTATTTGTACGAGTTTCTGGATTAATTCCAGGATTATGAAATTCTTCCCTCTTCCAAGAAATCAGCTCCACTGCCCCCAGGGCTGAATGGTTATTTTGAGTGCAGGTTTTGAGCTGCACAATCTACTTACAGCTCCTCACTCCAAGTCTGCTTGCCAGCCAATTATTAATGAGGATTTTCTGGCTCTCCCCACACTCTCCAACCAGCATACAGTAAACAGAGCTGTTTGTTTCCGCGTTCTCCATTATCCCAGTCTGGAATGTGACTTTATATGTAACCATTCCCACTGCTGGGTCAAACTGATATTAGATTCCCTACAGTGTGGAAACAGGCCCTTCGGCCCAACCAGTCCACGCCGACCCTCCGAAGAGTAACCCACCCAGACTCATTTCCCTCTGACTAATGCACCTAACACGATGGGTAATCGGATGCTGCCTGAATTACTGTGCTCTTCCAGCACCACTGATCCAGAATCTGGTTTCCAGCATCTGCAGTAATTGTTTTTACCTATGGGTAATTTAGCATGGCCAATTCACCTGACCCGCACATCTTTGGACTGTGGGAGGAAACCGGAG
>NC_057757.1:4710427-4713513 GCF_004010195.1 Chiloscyllium plagiosum
ACCCACACAGACACGGGGAGAATGTGCAAACTCCACACAGACAGTCGCCCGAAGCCGGAATCTATGACAACTCAATGCTGCAGGTAAACTGAAAGTCTGGGTGTATGCACACCTCGTCTGAGATTTGTTTGAATTTAACAGGAAGAATTTCAAGTTCTGCTTTTTACAAGGCGTGGGTGTTGCTGGCTGGGTGAACATTTCTTGCCCAACCCTAATTGCCCTGAGAACATGTTGGTAGATTGCATCCCCATAATACTGCAGACAGAAACACTCACTCACACATTCTCACACATTTACACACACACACTCAGACAGTCTCACACACCAAGTCTCACACATGCACAGACACGAATTCTCACACACATACATAAACAAACACGCACATACACAAACAAGACACAATGTCACACACATTCACAAACACACACAATCTCTCACACATATATGAACACAATCTGACACATCCACTCCAACACATAAACAAATGTGGGCGGCACGGTGGCACAGTGGTTAGCACTGCTGCCTCACAGCGCTTGAGACTCGGGTTCAATTCCCGCCTCAGGCGACTGACTGTGTGGAGTTTGCACGTTCTCCCCGTGTCTGCGTGGGTTTCCTCCGGGTGCTCCGGTTTCTTCCCACAGTCCAAAAAATGTGCAGGGCCAGGTGAATTGGCCATGCTAAATTGCCCGTAGTGTTAGGTAAGAGGTAAATGTAGGGGTATGGGTGGATTTCGCTTTGGCGGGTCACAAACAATCTCACATTGAAACACACACTCACAATCTCACATTGACACACACTCACAAGCTCACACTGACACAATCTCGTGCTTACATACACTCAATGTCATGTTCACACAAACTCACTGACAAAACACACACACACACTTCTCTCTCTCTCCTACACACACATTTACATTCTCTTTCACACACAATGTCAATCGCACATACCCAATTATATACTCTCTCTTGCACACATACACACGCTCTTTCAAACAGACACACATTTTTTTTTCTCTCTCTCTCACACACACGCATACAGTCACACACAGAAACATTGCAAGTAAGATATACACAGAGACATAAACACCCAAATACAGAATCACACATATAAATCCCCCAAAAGTTGAAACACATTGAAATACATATGCAAACACAAACACACTCATTTAAACACACACACATGCATACAAATACACACATGTACAGGTACATCTGGAGTACTTAATAAAAACTCTGATCCTCTGACTTGAGGAGAGATGAAGTTGCATTGGAGGCAGTTCAGAGCAGGTTAACCCGATTGATTCCTGAGATTGAGGGGTTTGTCTTACGCAGTGAGATTGAGCAGTTTAGGCCTATACTCTCCAGAAGAATGAGAGATGATCTAATTGTCTAGAACAAACTAAAGGGAACTGACAAGGGAGACGGAGAGAAGATGTTTCCCCATGTGGGGAACGAGAGGTCACAGTTTTAGGATAACGGGCGGCAGATTTAAACCAGAGATTAGGAGGAATTCATTCCCCCGGAGTGTGGTGGCTGTTGGGACACGGAGTAAATTTAAGGAGAAGGCAAACAGTTAGTAATGGGTTCAGAGGAGCGAGCAGGAAAGTGGAGTTGAGGCTGGAATGAAATCAGCCATGATTGTAATAAATGTGGGGCTGGAATCAGATCAGCCACGACCATATTTAAATGGTGGAACAGGTTGAATAGCCTTCTCCTGTTCCCAGCTCTTACATTGCAAGGTCACATGTTGTTAAACTTGAGAGGGTGCAGAAAACATTTACAAGAATGTTGCCGGGTTTGCAGGGTTTGAGTCAGAGGGAGAGGCTGAATTGGCTAGCTTTATTTTCCCTGGAGCATTGGATGTTGAGGGGTGACCTTATACAATCATGAGGGGCATGACAAGGTGCATAGCCAAGGTATTTTTCATAGGGTAGGGGAGACCAAAATTAGAAGGCACAGGGTTTAGGTGAGAGAGAAAAGATTTAAAATGGACCTTAAAAACAACTTTCTCACACAGAGAGTAGTGCGTGTGTGGAATGAGCGGTCATAGAAAGTGGTGGGGACTGGTACAATTACAACATTTAAAAGGCATCTGGATGGGTATATAAATAAGAAGGATTAAGAGGGATTTGGGCCAAGTGCTGGCAAATGGAACTAGATTAATTTAGGATATCTAGTTGGCATGGACGAGGTGGAGCGAAGCATCTGTCTCTATGCTGTACATCCTTGTGACTCTTTCTCCTGCCCACACCAGAGATAACAGAGCTGCCATCAGTCCCTCACTTTCTCGGACTGTGATAGCATTAGGCAGGACGGGCACTGGCATGCCCAATGTTCAGCACTGCACCTGCTATGAGAAGATGCACTCAGACCATGGCAGGTCCTGTGGAGACCCAGAAACATCCATGTCATAACAAAGCAACAAGAAACATTGTTTATTGAGCTCTGACATGGTGTCATCTCAGATTCAAAACGTTAACTCTTGTTTTCTCTCTCTTCCACAGACCCACAGTTGACCTTGGCTGGGATAGGAATCAAATCCGTGCTGCTTGTTTCACTCTGTACTGTTAATCAGTCATCCAGCCAACTGAGCTAAGTGACCACTGCCAGTTACTGCCACTGGCAATGTATTCGTAACATGCCAGTACCTCCACCTCTTGTCTATCTTCTGTCTCCTGCAGATTTGGGTGGCATGAGCACAGATTGTATAGTAAGCGACCACTCTCTCAGATTGAGAGGTCGTGAACTGTATATGAATTGGCCAAGGGAGAGGAGAGGCAGTAAACAAAACCGATTGAATGGAGTCAGCATGTAAAGGATTGTGGTAGAAGGTGCTGAATAAAGGCAAAGTTTAACTGTGTAAAAACCTGAAGGGGGAAGTGAGAACATTGCAACCCAATGGTCTCGTGGCACTGCTCTGCTTCCCAGTCATTTTTCTGCAAGAAATGGTAAGAAATGGGTACAGAAAGCACACAGAGAAGAGACTTTCTAAGAAAAGATAATCCCTGGAAAAGGTCAGCTGATCACAAGTTATGGAAGGCTGACCTTCGTGTGCTTCTGCATGGTGGAAGGTCTAGCTGTCCCCTG
>NC_057757.1:4713564-4730892 GCF_004010195.1 Chiloscyllium plagiosum
TGGAACATAAATTTGAGTTATATGGGCTAAATGCAGGCTGTTGAGGCTAGTTCCAGTTAGGAAACCTGGTTGGCGTGGACAAGTTGGGTTGAAGGCTCTGTTTCCATACTGTATGACTCTGACTTTAGCAGCCTATTGTAATTGACATTACATTAGGTTGTGCCAGTACACTGGAGAAATTATTTCAAAGATAAATACATGCATTTACACTACATGTTAAGCGGCAATTGGATAGGTACATGGATAGGTGCTTAAGCTAGGACAAATGTTTGGCACAACATCGTGGGCCGAATGGCCTGTTCTGTGCTGTATTGTTCTATGTTCTATGTTCTACGTTCTAAATGCTTAACACCTAATGAAGTTTACACTGCCGAAATGTTGATTCTCCTGTTCCTTGGATGCTGCCTGACCTGCTGCGCTTTTCCAGCAACACATTTTCAACTGTGCAATAGCACTGGAATTACAGACAAAATTGCATGCTCAATAAAAGCCTGGGTGTGAGTTTCCTTCCATCAGCATGAAATACTAACATTGTGGCAAATCCAAAAATGCTCAGGCAATCTGGGGCAGTAAAGGTCGAGGTTGGTGTTGTGATGTTGATTGAAGGATGAACACACTGACCAGGGCATTAAGGAGTTCCTGCTTGCTGATCTCCAAAATAATGCCAGAGGAGGTTTCACATCCATCCATGCAGGAATGGGGGCCTCTGTTTATCATTTCATCTGGGAGGCAGCAGCACTAACAACACAGCTCTCCCTCAATGCTGTACTGTAGTTCCAGCCTTGGTTTTTCTGCTTCAGTTTTGTAGTACAAAGTGAATGCAGAATCTTGTAACTTTAAGATAACCATGCTACCAATAAATTAGCCAGAACTTATACTTTGGTATGATGAAAGGCCAATTTAAAAAAATATAGTTATTTTCTCTTACAGTGACGAATGTTGGTCATGCCAGTGAACATAACAATTCAATCTCAACAACTGCATCCCAATCTTTATATTTGTCCCACGCTCTTGTCTTTGATTCTGTTGCCTTTTCTTCTTTCAAATTCTGTTGTGTTGGAAACTCCTACCACTTAAGAATTTTGTGAAGTTGTTTCTGTATTGTTGCCGGTCTTTATCCATTATGTAGAGGTACCACGGAATTTTCTGCCCTACTTTGATCGGTGTTAGACACTTATTCAAAAGATTGCAAAAGAAAATCTTGTTTGTGGTTTTAAACATATGAGCATCTGGGAAATGGGGGCAAATACTTGCCAAGCCAGTAACATCCATATTCAGCAGAGTACGGGAATAGGATAGTTAAGAAGGCATATGGGACACTTAGTTTCATCAGTTGCGGCATAGGATACAACAGCAAGGAGGTAATGTCAGAGTTGTACAGAGTGTTGGTCAGACTGCAACTGAAGTACCGTGTGCAGTCCCGATCACCTCACTATCGGAAGAATGTGAGAGTGCGAGAGGGGGTACAGAAGAGGTTCACCAGGATGTTGCCTGGAATTGAGAAATTGAGCTATGAGGAGAGACTATATAGGCTTGGATTGTCTTCTTCAGAGCAGTGAAGACTGAGGGAGGGACAGGATTGAGGTGTATACGATTGAATGGTATGGACAGGGTGAACAGAAAGCAGCTGTTCCCTTTAAGTTGATGGGTCAATCACGAGGGGCATAGCTTTAGGATAAGGGGCAGGGGATTCAGAGGGGATTTGGGAAAAATCCTTTTCACTCAGCAGATGGTGGGAATCTGGAATGCAATGCCCACAAAAGTAGTGGAGACTGGAAACCTTAAAACCTTATAAAAAAATTTGGATCAGTACTTCAAATATCATAACATTTAAGGATATGGAACGAATGCAGGAAATTGGTTGCCAGCTTTCCAGTGAAAACCATTCCAGTCTTTTTAACCTTTCCTCACAGCCAATGCCCTCGAGACCAGGCAACATGGTGGTGAACCTTCTGTACTCTCTCTCCAAAGAGGCGAAGAAGTATTGCTCTGAAAGCTTGTGATTTCAGATAAATCTGTTGGGCTATACCTGATGTCGTGTGATTTGTGACTTTGTCCTCCCCAGTCCAACACCAGCATCTCCACACCATGGCAATCATATGCAGTGAAAGTGAAAGACCAGATATAAATCATGGCCACAGGAACATATGCATAACTGGAGAGGTTGTACCTCAAGGCCAGGTGACTGAGCAAGATGTGAATTCACCACCCGCACAGACACAAGTCAGCCACTGATACAGGGGTCTACTGTATATTTCCATTAATGGAAATGGAAAAACAACAGGTAACACAGCAGTAACAAATGATGTAGGAATGACACTTCCCAGGGAAGAAACATTACTCTAATGAACATCCAATAACAAAGTGCACGCTTACACTATCTGGCCAACCAGATAACGGGCAGCAGATTTAAAACAGAGATTAGGAGGAATTACTTCTCTCAAAGAGTCGTGAACCTGTGGAATTCACTCCCCCAGAGTGTGGTGGCTGCTGGGACATGGAGTAAATTTAAGGAGAAGATAAACAGTTAGTAATGGGTTAAGAGGAGCGAGCAGGAAAGTGGAGTTGAGGCTGGAATGAGATCACCATGATTGTAATAATTGTGGGGCTGTAATCAGATCAGCCACGGCCTTATCAAATGGTGGATCAGGCTGAATGGCCTTCTCCTGTTCCCAGCTCTTACATTGCTATGTGCTCTGTTGTTCTATGCATACGTTGTTAAACTTGAGAGGGTGCAGAAAACATTTACAAGGATGTTGCCGGATATGCAGGGTTAGAGTCAGAGATAGAGGCTGAATTGGCGGGCTTTATTTTCCCTGGAAGATTGGAAGCTGAGGGGTGACATTATACAATCATGAGGGTCAAGACAAGGTGCATAGCCAAGGTCTTTTTCATAGGGTAGGAGAGACCAAAATTAGAAGGCACAGGGTTAAGGTGAGAGAGAAAAGATTTAAAAGGGACCTTAAAAACAACTTTTTCACTGAGAGAGTGGTGTGTATGTGGAATGGGCTGTCAGAGAAAGTGGTGGAGGCTGGTACAATTACAACATTTAAAAGGCATCTGGATGGGTATATGAATAAGAAGGGTTTAGAGGGATTTGGGTCAAGTGCTGGCAAATGGAACTAGATTAATTTAGGATATCTGGTTGGCATGGACGAGGTGGACCAAAGCATCTGTTTCTATGCTGTACATCTCGTGACTATTTCTCCTGCCCACACCAGAGATGACAGAGCTGCCATCAATCCTTCCCTTTCTTGGATTGTGAGAGAATTAGACAGGACGGCCATTGGGATGTCAAACATTCAGCACTGCACCCGCTATGAGAAAATGCCCAGGGACCATGGCAGGTCCTGTGGAGACCCAGAAACTTCCATGTCACAGCAAAGCAGCAAGAAACATTATTTATTGAGCTCTGACATGGTGTCATCTCAGATTCGAGACGTTAACTCTTGTTTTCTCTCTCTTCCACATACTCACAGTTGACCTTGGCTGGGATAGGAATCGAATCTGTGCTGCTTGTTTCATTCTGTGCTATAAATCAGCCATCCAGCCAACTGAACTAACTGCTCACTGCCAGTTACTGCTACTGGGAATGTATTCTTAACATGCCAGAACCTCCACCTCTTGTATACCGTTAGACTCCAGCACGTATGGGTGGCATGAGCACAGATTGTATAGTAAACGACCACTCTCCCAGATTGAGAGGCTCTGAAATGTATGTGAATTGGCCAAGGGAGAGGAGAGGCAGTAAACAAAACAGATTGAATGGAATCAGCATGTAAAGGATTGTGATGGAAGGTGCTGAATAACTGTGTAAAAACCTGAAGGGGAAAGTGAGAACATTGTAACCCAACGGTCTCGTGGCACTGCTCTGCTTCACAGTCATTTTTCTGCAAGAAAAAGTAAGAAATGGGAACAGAAAGTCGACATAGAAGAGACTTTCCAAGAAACGACAGTCCCTGGACAAAGACCAGATGATCACAAGTTATCAAAGGCTGATCTTAGTGTATTTTTGCACAATTTCTGACAATGACCACTGTACCAGTTAGAATCATAGAATCTTAGACAGGACATTCAGACCATTGAATTTACACCGACCGTCCAAAGAGCATCTTATCCAAGCCCATCACTGCATTTCCCATCTGTGGTTAGCATTGCTGCCTCACAGCACCAGGGACCCTGCCTCTGGTGACAGTCTGTGTGGAGTCTGCATATTCTCCCCATTTCTGTGTGGGTTTCCTCTGGATGCTCTGCAAATGTACATGTTCCCTCTTCAGAAATGGTGCGATTTTGCTGTGATGAGAGACTGGATAAGCTCGAGTTGTTTTCTTTAAAGCAGAGAAAGCTGAGAGGAGACCTGATAGAGGGTCAATCGTGAGGGTGCTTTAATTTAAGGTGAAGGCCCCTCCTGCTCCCCCATCTGATCTATATAAACCTTCACCTCCCTACTTTACCTGTATTGAGTAAACATATCAGGTTAGTAGTTCAAACTGTCAGTGACTTCCCAACTCCGTATTACCCCTTTTCCTTCAATGCTCTACCATCCACCCCACCTTATATTTTGTTGCCCACCCTTGACAACTGTAATATCCCCTGCATCCCAGCATGGTATTTCCAATCGCCACTAAATCAGGACAGGTCTTATACACTCAATGGTAAGGTCCTCGGGAGTGTTGCTGAACAAAGAGACCTTGGGGCACAGGTTCATGGTTCCTTGGTGGAGCCACCAGCAGACAAGGTGGTGAAGAAGGCATTTAGTTTGCTTGCCCTTATTGGTCAGTGCATTGAGTACAGGAGTTGGGAGGTCATGTTGTGGCTGTACAGGACTTTGGTCAGACCACGTTTGGAATACTTGCGACATGAAGGATGTTGTTAAACTTGAAAAGGTGCAGAAAAAAATGTTTCTGGGGTTGGAGGGTTTGCGCAACAGAGAGAGGCTACCTCAGGCTATTTTCCCTGGAGTGTTGGAGGTTGAAGGGTTACCTTATAGAAGTTTATAAAATCATGAGGGGCATGGATAGGGTGAATGGCCAAGGTCTTTTTCCCAGGGTGGGGGAGTCCAAATCTGGAGGGCATATGTTTAAGGTGAGAGGGGAAAGATTTAAAATAGACCTAAGGGGCAACTTTTTAACACAGAAGGCGGTGGGTGTGTGAAATAAGCTGCCAGAGGAACTGGTAAATGTGGTTACACCTGCAACGTCTAAAATACACTTGGTCAAGTATGTGAATAGGAAAGGTTGAGAGGGATATGGGCACAATGCTGGCAAATGGGACCAGTTTAGATTGGGAAATCTAGTCAACATGGATTAGTTGGGCCTAAGGCTCTGATTCTGTGCTGTATGACTCTGTGGCCACTCCCCTCAGATTTTGAGACATGACCATTTTCTAAAAGCATGTGCAGTTTGTTTGCCACGTAGATGCAAGTGCGGGAAGGAATTGAAGGATATGGTGGCGAATGAGATGAAAGGGGTGTGAGGTGAGGTTGGTGAGGGTATCCCCCAATGGAAAACCCCATAAAATTGGTGAAGGCACCAACCTAATTTTGTACACTTCAAAATGGAGGATCAGTCCCTTCATTTCCAAACATTACTGCTCTCTCCCTCTGGGCCACCATCGACTGGTTGGGAGTGGCGCAGTGTCTCAGTGGTTAGCACTGTTGCCTCAGTGTGCAAGAGACCCAGGTTTAATTCCATCCTCGGGGATTGTCTCTGTGTGGAGTTTGCACGCTCTCCTTGTGTCCGTGTGGGTTTCCTTCCACAGTCCGAAGATGTGTGGGTTAGCTGGATTGGCCACGCTAAATTGCCCATTGTGTCCAGGATGTTCAGGCTCGGAGGATTAATCATTGGAAATGTAGGGTTATAGGGCGGAGGGATGAATCTGGGAGAGACCCTGTTTGGAGGGTTGGTATGGACTCGATGGGTGGAATTGCCTGCTTCAACATTGTGGGGATTCTATGATGGGGCTGGTGTGAGATGAATATAGCCTGAAATCCTATAGCAACATGTCCACCCTCTTGACTGATACGTTGCCTGTTGTTGTGCCTATGCTAAAGTGCCAGGCACAACAGAAACACCGTTAGTCTTTTAGCTCAGGCTGGGTGACAGCAAAGCAAGGATAGGCAAGGAGGAGATTGTAAGAGAATCTAGGTAATGCATAATCTAGGTAAGGAGTGAGTGCCAAGAGGAACCCTGAGCTGCAGCCTGGTCCAGGAGCTGGGTGCCACTCCCTGCCTGCATTGAGAAGAGCTGGTCCAAAGTGCGGCACCGTACATGAATCAGAGAGGTGCCAATCAGGATGCATTTAGACTGGTAGCTGCCTGATGCCAGACTCCATGCACATGGGGTATACATGGTCACTGCCTGTGGAGTGTGTCCTGAGATGTTGCTAGTGGGTATCCAAGCTGGAGGACTGTAGGAGCAGGCAGTTGCCCAGTGACCATTCCTGGCTTTCACAAGGAGTTCTCAACCTCTAGTTTCCTGGTGGTGGGCGGTTGAATGGGCAACTGCAAATCAATGAAGTGAGATTGATCAATATTGAGGATGGTAATGCAAGACAATTAGTGCAAATAGGTCTCTCGCCACTCACTAGCAAGAATCTGATTGGAAATCAGAACTTCATACTCTTAACAATGAGAAGCTCATTGCTGGATACTCATCCAATTTTCCCAACTATTTTCCCAACATCGTATCATTCAAGGCTTGTGAAGATTCTGCCCTATCACTCCAAATCCTGATCACTTACTGAAGAGGAGATTTGTCTCACGTTGTTCCTGGCTGTTGGGCCAATTTCCTTATATTTGCAACCTTGGATTATCGGACCCTCAACTGATTATTCGCAGGGGCACGTGTGATGCAGTGGTAGGGACCTTACTTCTGAGAGTTCCAATGGTGGTGGTTTAGCCTGAGGGTCACCATGCCAAGGGCAAGATTGAGAAGGTGGGACCTTTGTATTGATATGTGATTATTATGGCTCAGAGACAGGGTCCTGGTGGTAGTGCCCATGACTCTGAGCCAGGAGGTCCAGGTGCAAGACCTGTGCATGATATCCTTGAACAGGCAGACTAGGGGAAAAAGATCGATTCTCAAAACAGTGATGGTGGGATAGGAGGGCGAGATTCAGAAAGCAAATGTGGAGAAGACAATGATAAAGGAAGGGGCAGGGTCCTACCCACATTTGAGGGGCACTCCAATATCGAACACACAACGTGAACCACCTCTACTCTGTCCCTCCTCCCTGCCTGATGTCGAAACAGTTAGAACAGAATTTCCTGTGAGATGGCATGTCAGCTGTTTCCCCAGAAAAATCCCTGGTTTCCTTTTCTGTTTCATATATAAACACTGCATCTGCTTTCCTTGCCACACCGTCAGAGGTTGGAAGTTCTGCCAGTGCTAGAATATGATCACTTACAAAGTCATGATTGAGACTGGGACAGGCTTGTATGCAGGAACCAAGAGTTATGTCTTCTGCACCCTGATCGGAGAGAGGGAGAAGAGTCACAAGGCTAGTGTGAACAGATGGCTGCACAATGACTTGAAGCGGGGAACTGTGAGTATATATTCCAGCAGAAATCAGCAGTTTGTCGCAATCAATATCATCCGGTGCTTTGTTTGGAGAAATAATTTTGAATTGAAAGATTTGCATGTGTGTCACAATAGTCCTTAGATGCAATGAAATTCTAAGGTGAGAGGAGAAAGATTTAAAAGGGACCCGAAGGGCAATTTTTTTCAGAGAGGGTAGTTCCTATGTGGAATGATCTGCCAGAGGAGGTGATAGAGGTGGGTACAATTCCAACATTTAAAAGACATTTGACAGGTACACGAAGATGGAATGTTTAGAAGGCTATGGATTAAATTCAGGCAAATGGGACTAGTTTAGTTTGGGAAACTTGCATTGACATGGATGTGCTCAACTGACCTACACGATGAAATATGTTCTCTCATCCACATTAACAAGACCGTTTAGTATCTTATACCCTTCAATCAAGTCAACCCTCACTCTTCTATACTCTCAGCCTGTCCTCATAACATGAGAACAGAGAGGCTTAGGGGTGCAATTACATCATTCCTCGAAAGTGGTGTCACAGGTTGATAGAGTGGTGAAGAAGGTGTTTGGCACATTTGACTTCATCGTTCAGAGCACCAAGAACAGGGGTTGAGATGTCAGATTACCACTGCACAAGACATTGGTGAGGTTTTTATTTGGAGCACTGCACATAATTCTGGTCACCCCCTACAGGAAGGGTGTTATCAAACTGGAATGACTGCAAAAAAGGTTAACAAGGGTGTGACAGAAACTGGAAGTTTTGAGTTATAAGGAGAGGCTGGATAGGCCAGGACTTTTCTCACTAGAGGTTGGAGGCTGACGAGTGACCACATCCAGGTTTATAAAATCATGAGGGGCATTTTTAAGGTAAATCGCCAAGGTCTTTTTTGAAGGGTAGGGGAGTTCAAAACTAGAGAGCACAGGTTTAATGTGAGAGGTGAAAGATTTAAAAATGCGTGAGGGGCCTAAATGGAACAAGCTTCCAGAGGAAGTGGTAGAGATGAGTACAACTGCTATATTTAAATGACAATTGGACAGGTACATAGATAAGAAGAATTTAGAGGGATATGGGCCAAACTCAGGCAAATGAGACTAGTTTAGTTTAGGAAACCTGGTCAGCATGAATGAGTTGGATGGAACTAATTCATCCCATGTATCAATCGAGTAGATCCCTTCTGAACTGTCTTCAATATATTTACATCCTTCCCTAAATAAGAAGGAACAGTGGTCCGAAAGCTAGTGCTTCCAAATAAACCTGTTGGACTATAACCTAGTGTTGTATGATTTTAAACTTTGTCCACCCCAGTCCAACACCAGCACCTCCACATCATGTAATTTCCTGGTTCATCTTTACTACCTCTCTTAAAAAGTGGAACAACATTAGCTGTTTTTCAGTCCTCTGGCACCTTCTTTGCGGCCAGAGAGGAATTAAAAAATTTGTGTCAGAACCCCTCCAATATCCTGCCTCACCTTCCACAGCAGTCTGTGAAACAATTCATCCAGGTCAGGATGATTTTAAGGCCGACAGTGCCTCCAATACATCTCCACATCCTAAGTTAAACTGTGTATGTTCCTCACAGTTCCTTTTTCTGAATTCCATACCTACGTTCTCCTCTTCTAGAGTGAGGACCAAAGAGAAGTATTCATTCAACCCCCTTCTAATATACAGTGGTTTCACACAGGTTGCCCACTTGGTCCCTAATGGGTCCTACTCTTTCCTTGGTTAACTTCTTTCCTTTAATGTATTTATAAAACATTTTCTTTTCTCCCTAATCCCGTTAGTAAGTCTTTTATCATGCCCCCTTCTTGCTCTTCTAATTGCTTTCTTAAATTCCCTCCTGCACTTCCTGCATTCCTCTAGGGCCACAGCTGAATTGTTCCCTTTGGACTTGCTACGAGCCCTACTTTTCTTTGTCCAGTCCTGAATTGTCCTAGAACTTACTGCTCATGCATTTCCCTTTAAAGGACCTGTATACACCCCACCTCCTTTTTGAATGCCTCCTCTCCTCCCACCATAGCTCCACTGTAGACTTACCTGCAAGGAGCTGTTCCCAGTCTTCTGTGGTCAGATCCTGCTTTAATTCAATGAAACCTGCCCTCCCCCAATCTAAAGGCATCTTTTGCAGACCCCCATCTTTTCAGAACAAATTTGAACCTTGCCATGTTGTGGTCGCTATCACTTAAATGTTCTCCTGCTGCCACACCAAACATTTTTCTGGCTTCTTTCCCCAGAACCAGATCCAGCACTGCGCTGTCCCTTGTTGGGCCTTCTATGTGTTGATGCAAAAAACTCTCTGGATACATTTCAAGAAATATGCCCCCTCTAAACCCTCTACATTATGACAATCCCAATTTATGTTGGGGAAAGTTGAAATCCCCTTGTATAATTACCTGGTTATTACTCTTAACTAAAGAATCCCCTATCACAATTGCCCTTCCTTTCTCCTTCCTCCCACCCTGTGCAGTCAAGCCGTTTGTGCTCCCAGAAGCTTGGCTCTGACTGCATTACTCCGAGTTACCAGCGCCCTCATCAGCTTCCAAAATGGAATAGTGGTTAGTGTGTGGGACCCCAGGAGACTCCTGCACTACCTACCTGTTCTTTCCGGACTGTCTGCATGAAAGAGGTAAATATCTTTCCAGCACTCCTTGTGAGTGAAGAGAAACAGACAGCTGGTCCCAGCATCCCAATTTCTTCCGTATAATCAGAACCAACCTCACGACGGAATACCAACCCGACAATCAGAATCCAATTTGTGACTGGAGCTTCTTGACATGCTGTTCGCTTCCTCACCCTCACTTTCCAGGTGGATCACTATGAAATTGCAAGTGACTGGGACCTTGGGAGCATTAATTTTGTGGAGCTGCAAGTAACTCCATTCTACTTCCAAGATTACTGGTTCTGCTGCTGTGTGACGGTGGAGACCCCCGAGGGAAACACCTTCCATTTCCCCTGCTACAAGTGGCTGGCCAACTGTACCATAAGCCTCCGGGAAGGAACAGGTAAGTCGGAAAATCCAGGGATTGTTGAGGAGAAGCAAAGCATGGAAGTAACATGCATCCTCATAGAGCCCTTCCCAAAACAATTTACACACAGCATGTTCCTCAGGGAGAGAATGACCAGACAATCATTCTTTTGTTGATTCTGGTGGAATAATAGATATTGACAGGATGCCAAAGAGAACTCCCCTGCTCTTCATAGATGTAGCACCATGGGACCTATCACACCCATGTGACATAACTTTGGTTTAAAGCCTTATCAGAAGGGCAACACCTTTGAAGGCAAATCTTCCATTCCAGGCATGTTACAGGACATTTTCTCTACACCACCTAAAGTAAGCTCCTGGGCCTGAAATTTATTCCAAAGGTGTGCAACTTTATTTGTCACATTTCTCTACAAGTGCAGCTCCCCTGAGTAGTGGCACCGATTTGCCAACACATTCAATTGGTATAATTCCATTGTTTGACTGCCTCACGAAATTGGAGTTTGTATGTAACCCATTCCAAACCCATGATTAGATTCGGTTTGCCACTCTACATTCCCATTGCCGGGGAGGTGGTGCTGTAATGGTCATGTCACTGGCCTAGTAATTCAGAACCTCCACTACCGAAAGGGTCAAATCCCTCAAAGGTGGACGAGGAAATTTAAATTCAATCAAAATCTTAAGCACAAAGCTAGCGTTATGGGGACCACTGTTGTTCCTTAAAAAAAGCATCTGATTCACCAATGCCTTTTAAGGAAGGAAATCTGCTGTCCTTACTTGGTCTGGGCTACATGTGACTCCAGACCCAATGTGCTTAACTCCTAACCGCCCTCTGGGCATTTAGGGATGGTTAATAAATGCTGGCCTATCTGACAATACCCATGAATTTTTAAATAAAGTTTCTGAAATGAACCATTCAGTTGGCTTTAGTCTGTAACTCATTCCCGAGTGTCCATTATTCTGTGTATAAACAGTCTAAACATCTGAATTAGATTTAAAGTCATAACACCTTCCTAAAATCCATGATTCTCTTTGTATAGTAGTTAAACTTCCCAAGTTCTCAGTCTTCCTTGGTTATTGCCTTTTGTAATTAACATATGCATGTTCTGTTTCAGCTAAAAGAATCTATGATGATGGACCCGTGTTCCAGTGTCATCGTAAGAATGAACTACGGGAGAAACAACAGCTCTATCGGTAATAGAACATAGAACATAGAAAAGTACAGCACAGAACAGGCCCTTTGGCCCACGAAGTTGTGCCGAGGGTTAATCCTAATGTAAAATAAAATAACTTAACCGAAGCACCCCTCAACTCACTGCTATCCATGTGCATGTCCAGCAGTCACTTAAATGTCCTTAATGACTCTGCTTCCACCACCACTGGCAACGCATTCCATGCATTCACAACTCTGCATAAAGAACCTTCCTCTGACGTCTCCTCTATACCTTTCTCCTAATATCTTAAAACTATGACCCCTCGTACCAGTCAATCCTGCACTGGGGAAAAGTCTCTGCTATTGACTTTATCCGTTCCTCTCATTATCTTGTATGCCTCGATCAGGTCACCTCTCTTCCTCCTCCTCTCCAGAGAGAAAAGTCTGAGCTTATTCAACCTCTCTTTATAAGGCAAGCCCTCCAGTCCAGGCAGCATCCTGGTAAACCTTCTTTGTACGCTCGCCAAAGCCTCTGTATCTTTCCTATAGTAGGGCTACCAGAACTGGACACAATATTCCAAGTATGGTCTCGCCAAGGACTTGTAGAGCTGTAGCAAAACCTTGCAGCTCTTAAACTTGATCCCCCTGTTAATGAAAGCCAAAACACCATATGCTTTCTTAACAACCCTATCCACTTGGGTGGCAACTTTGAGGGATCTATGTACTTGCACACCAAGATTCCTCTGTGCCTCCACACTGCCAAGAATCCTGCCTTCAATCCTATATTCAGCATTTGAGTTCGACCTTCAAAAATGCATCACTTCGCATTTATCCAGGTTGAATTCCAGCTGCCATTTCTCAGTCCAGCTCTGCAACCTGTCTGTGTCGCGCTTTAGCCTACAGTAGCCCTCGATACTATCCCGGCACCTCCAACCTTTGCGTCATCTAACTCACCCTTTGACCTCATCAGCCAAGTCATTATAAAAACTACAAAGAGCAGAGGCCCAAGAACAGAGCCCTGCAGGACCCCACTCAACACTGACCTCCAGGCAGAATACTTTCCATTTACAACCATTCTCTGCCTTCTGTCAGCCAACTAATTCTGAATCCAGACAGCCAAATCTCTCTGTATATCATACTTCCTGACTTTATGAATAAGCCTACCATAGGGAACCTTATCAAGTGCCTTGCTGAAATCCATATACACCTCATCCACTGCTCGACCTTCGTCGACCTGTCTTGTCACCTCCTCAAAGAACGAGCCAAATAAAAGCACAACACTGTGAATGCTGAAGATCTGAAATTAAAAGAATTGCAGAAGTGCTAAGGAAACTCAGCAGCCACCAGTGGCTATTCATTCTCCTAGAATTCATCCTTCTGGAACATTGGAGGCGGTGGGGTGACCTTATGGAAGTTTATAAAATCATGAGGGGCACGGATAGGATGAATACTCTAGGTTTTTTTCCCCAGGGTAGGGGAATCCAAAACTGGAGGGCATAGGTTTAAGATGAGAGGGGAAAGAATTAAAAGGGATCAAAGAGGCAATCTTATCGTGCAGAGGGTGGTGTGTGTATGGAATGAGCTAGAATTAGAATTCCTACAGTGTGGAAACAGGTCCTTCGGCCCAACAGGTCCACGCCGACCCTCCGAAGAGTAACCCTCCCAGACCTATTCCCCTATTTGCCCCTGACTAATGCACCTAACCTACACATCCCTAAGAGTAACTTAGCATGGCCAATTGACCTAACCTGCATATCTTTGGACTGTGGGAAGAAACCAGAGCACCCGGAGAAAAGCCACGCAGACATGGGGAGAATGTGCAAACACCACATAGACAGTCACCCGAGATTGGAATCGAAAGTGGGTCCCTGGCACTGTGAGGCAGCAGTGCTAACCGCTGAGCCACCATGCCACCCCAGAGGGTGGAGGCTGGTACAATTACAACATCTAAAAGGCGTCTAGAATAGTATATGAATGTGAAGAATTTAGAGGGATAGGGGCTAAATGCTGGGTTTTGGGACTAGTTTAATATATCTGGTCAGCATGGACAAGTTGGACCTAAGCGTCCATTTCCGTGCTGCACATCTCTATGACTCTGTTTTTCTGTCTCATTATGCTCTATCTCCCCCTATAATATACTCTTCCCCCTTCCCAACATCTATCTTCTTCAGAAAAAGCATGCTTTTCTTCGCTACCATCAGCTCTGAAGAAGGGTCACTGGAAGTGAAAAGTTAACTCTGATTTCTCTCCACAAATGCTGCCAGTCCTGCTGCAACTTTCCAGCAACCTCTATTTTTGTTAAAGGACATTGGAACTGTTTGGTCATTTAATAGAATATGGATGATGGATACAACTGAGTTAACATTGTGCATATTGAAGCAATATTCTCATTCTATGATTCAGTTCTATTCAAGTTATCATCAAGGATAAGCACCGATATAAATGAATCTCAATGCAATTAAGAATTCATTAGAAAGCGGTTAAAACAATAAATCTCACAGGAAAGCAATGTAATCAGAGTATAACCAATAATCCTGAGAAACAATTTGAATTTCCGAGCAATGGAGTGGGAACATTGGTTCCTGGTGTTTTTCCTCTACCATTATACACCAATTATACCTAGTCAAAGAAAGAGGAATGGGGGGAGCAAACTGCCCTAACCACAAGGTAGCAGCATTGGCTTTGCAACACATGCAACAGTCTCTAGACAGAATCTTGGAATTATTATACAGTGCAGAAGGAGGCCATTTGGCCCCTCCTACCTGTACTGGCTCTATTATCTAGTCTGGCTTGATTACCTTGTGCCAATCCCTTTATTCCTTTTCCCTTTATTCCTGAACATTATTACTATCCAAATAACCATCCAATGCCCCTCATGAATGCCTCAATTGAACTTTCCTCCACCACATTTCCAGGGAGTGCATTCCAGATCCTTACTACTTGTAATGTTACCAAGTCTTTTCTCACATTCCTCTTGCTTTGTTTGCCCATCACTTTAAATCCATGCCCTCTCACTCTTACAAGAGGGAACATTTACTCAGTCTAGCCTGCTCTTGCTTTTGGAGACCTTAATCAGATCTCTTCTCAGCCTTCTACTACTCAGGGAGAAATGTCTGTCTTCTTCAAAACTCCCAACTTCTTCAATCTATCCTCATATCTGAAGTTTCTGTTTCCCGGAGCTCTCTGCACTCTGCACTCTTTCTCCATTGCATTCGCTTCTTTCATATGCCGTAGTACTCACAGCTATACACAATACTCCGACTGAGTTAACTGAATTAGACTTAATCAAGCCAAGTGATTGAACCAAATAATTGGGCTCAGAGTGTTGTAGTCTCATTGTAAGAAAAGTTTAAGAAAGAATGTGAAAGTGAATGGACAGGTGAACTTTTTAATAGATAACAATGATTAAATAGGATGACAAACTTAACTTTATATAGAAGTAATAATGTCTGTTATAATTTAAAATGTGTTCATTGGCTTCAGTTCCCTGGGACTTGCTATTGCCAGAAAGTGTTTTCCATTTAATTTTAAACCTTTATTAACGCTACCGAATCCTGGTCTAAATTCGATAATTTGATATTTATACAAACATGTCTCCGCCTCATGATTGAATGGTTCCTCCCTTTGTGTTCTAGGTGGAGGGAATTACCCTCGATATTGCCAAAGTGTATTGATGCTCGATCAGTGGATGATCTCCATATGGATTTGAGGTTCAGTTGTGTGAAAGAACTCGGTTTTGAATTCTCCGTGATAGAGAGGTAAGTATCACAGTCTGGATGAAAGGCAGCATAGAATCCTTACAGTTTGAAAGCAGTCATTCAGCCCATTGAGTCCACACTGACCCTCCAAAGAGGATCCCACCGACCTACACTATCATCGTAAACCTGCATTTCCCATGGCTAATCCACCTAGCCTGCACATCCCTGGACACTGCGGGGCAATTATAGCAAGACCAATCCACTTAACCTGCACATTTTTGGACTGCAGGAGGAAACTGGAGCACCCGGAGGAAACACAAACACAGGTAGGATGTGGCTCGAATCAAGCCCTGGCGCTGTGAGGCAGCACTGCTAGCCACTGAGCCACCGTGCCAAGCCACCATGGAAAGCACTTTATGTTAGGGGGGTGGAGAACAAGATCAAAGAGATTACATTGAGCTTGTTTAAGACACTAATTCAGCCTCAACTGAAATATTATGTCCAGTATTGGCCACTGGAGAAGGTCCAGTAAGATTCGCAAGAATGATTCCAGGGACAATTAACTTCAATGATGTGGATAGATTAGATTACTTACAGTGTGGAAACAGGCCCTTCAGCCCAACAAGTCCACACCAACCCTCCTTTCCCCTAAATTTACCCCTTCACCTAACACTACGGGCAATTTAGCATGGCCAATTCACCTAACCTGAACATTTTTGGACTGTTGGAGGAAATCCACACAGACAGGGAGAGAATGTGCAAACTCCACACAGACAGTTTCCCGAGGTGGGAATTGAACCCAGGTCTCTGGCGCTGTAAGGCAGCAATGCTAACCATTGTGCCACCATGCCACCCCTAGTTTGGAGAAGTTGGGACTGTTTTCCTTAGAGAAGGTTGAGAAGAGATTTGATAGAGACGTTCAACATCAGGAGAGGTATTGAATAGGGTGGATAAGGAAACACTCCATGAAAGGAGCAGGAATCAGAGGGCATGGAATTAATGTATTGGCAAAATAAGCAAAACACACAGCGAGTGGTTAGGATCTGGAATGTGCTGCCTGAGAGTGTGGTGCAAGCAGTTTCAACTGGAGATTTCAAAAAGGAGTTAGACAGTTAACATGAGAAAGAGGAATGTGCAGGATTACAGGGAGAAGGCAGGGGAATGTCACCTCCTTCTGCGCTGTAACGATTCTGCGATTCTGTGATGACAGGTTTACTGCTGCAAATTTAGCACCGAAACCAATGGTCAGTAAAATGTGACCTGGTACTGACTGATGTGCCCTATAATCGCTGGAAATGGACTTGGTACTGGGCCCAGTATTCAATAGACAATAGACAATAGACAATAGACAATAGGTGCAGGAGGAGGCAATTCTGCCCTTCGAGTCTGCACCACCATTCAATATGATCATGGTTGATCATTCTTAATCAGTATCCTGTTCCTGCCTTATCTCCATAACCCTTGATTCCACTATCCTTGAGAGCTCTAGCCAACTCTTTCTTAAATGAATCCAGACACTGGGCCTCCACTGCCCTCTGGGGCAGAGCATTCCACACAGCCACCACTCTCTGGGTGAAGAAGTTTCTCCTCATCTCTGTCCTAAATGGTCCACCCCGTATTTTTAAGCTGTGTCCTCTGGTTCGGCACTCACCCATCAGCGGAAACATGATTGCTGCCTCCAGAGTGTCCAATCCTTTAATAATCTTCTATATCTCAATCAGATCCCCTCTCAGTCTTCTAAACTCAAGGGTACACAAGCCCAGTCGATCCAGTCTTCCAGCGTAAGGTAATCCCGCCATTCCAGGAATTGACCTCGTGAACCTACGCGTACTCCCTCAATAGCCAGAATGTCTTTCCTCAAATTTGGAGACCAGAACTGCACACAGTACTCCAGGTGTGGTCTCACCAGGGCCCTGTACAGCTGCAGAAGAACCTCTTTGCTTCTATACTCAAT
>NC_057757.1:4731060-4754932 GCF_004010195.1 Chiloscyllium plagiosum
TTTCTCAAATTTGGAGACCAGAACGGTACACAATACTCCAGGTGTGGTCTCACCAGGGCCCTGTACAGCTGCAGAAGAACCTCTTTGCTTCTATACTCAATCCCTCTTGTTATGAAGGCCAGCATGCTATTAGCCTTCTTCACGACCTGCTGTACCTGCATGCTTACATTCATTGACTGGTATACAAGAACACCTAGGTCTCTTTGTACTGCCCCTTTACCTAAATTGATTCCATTTAGATAGTAATCTGCCTTCCTGTTCTTGCCACCAAAGTGGATAACCATACATTTATCCATATTAAACTGCATCTGCCATGCATCTGATCGCTCACCTAACCTGTCTAGGTCACCCTGTAATCTCCTAACATTCTCCTCACATTTCACCCTGCCACCCAGCTTAGTATCATCAGCAAATTTATGTTACTACTGTTACTACTGCCACCAAATCCTGTTACTACTATTCCTGAGTTCTCAGTCAGTCAGGGTCTGATACTGGATACCTTTGTAAACCCGCATTCACTTTATACAGCATTCCCAGATCAAATCCCAAGGAAGATACCCAATAAAGATAGATCAATAATCAGAGTAATATCGAAACTGAAGTAGTTATTCAGCCTGTTGTGTCTGTGCTAGCCCTTTGAAGGAACAGTCATTCTCAGTCTCACACACTCGGATTGTGTCCAAATCAGTTTTAAAACCATTTATGAAATCTGCTTTTGCTACATTTGTACATTCTAGAATGCAACAACTCCCTGAGTGAAATCAATTTTCCTCATCCCCTTTGCAAATCAATTTAAATCTGTTAAATGCCCCGGTTCTTAGCTCAGTCACCAATGAATCATTTTCCTGTCCACAAAACCTCCCACCATCTTGAAATCCTCTATTTTGTCAATGTTTAAACTTTGTCTGTGGTGTTTGTTTTAATATAATCCCAGCGGCTGGTAACAATACACAAGTCAGATTTGTTTTGCAATTTGTTTACAGTGTTGGTCAGTCATTGAGAATATTCGCATGAGGCTGCCAGTGTACTTTTAACAAAAGCACATCAAAGTTTATTACACAAAAATAAATGCTCGTGAATTACCAAAGGTAGGCATTTTTAGACTGACATGAGAAGAAAGTTGGCGGCACAGTGGCTAGAGCTGCTGCCTTACAGCACCAGGGACCCGGGTTCAATTCTCAACCTTGGGCGACTGTGTTTGTGCAATCTCCCTGTGTGTGTGTGGGTTTCCTCTGGGTGCTCTGGTTTCCACCCACAATCCAAAGATGTGCAGTTTATGTTGGATTGGCCATGCTAAATTGCCCATAATGTTCAGAGATGTATCGGTTAGACGCATTAGTCAGGGGTAAATGTAGAGTAATAGGGGAATTGTTCTGGGTAGGATATTCTTTGGAGGAGTGGTGTGGATTTGTTGGGCTGAAAGGCCTGTTTCCACACTGTAGGGATTTTGAAAAAAAAAGGTTTTTACTCAGAGAGTGGTGAGCCTATGGAATTCTCTGCCACAGAATGTGGTTGAAACCAAAACATTGCATATTTTCAAGGAGTTAGACATAACTGTTAGGGATAACGGGATCAAAGGGATGGGGGAGAAAGCATGAACAGGATACTGAGTTAGATGACCACTATGATCATATTGAGTAGTGAAATAGGCTAGAAGGGCCAATATGGCCTCCTTCTCCTCCTATGTTCTAATTTTCCATGTTTCTTTAAGAAAAAAAAAACAGTTATATATCTATAAGACTCTTTGGAAAGATCTTTTCATGAACAGCAACAATAAAGGTTTAACTCTTTTCCCGGAAATGTTCATAATAGATACTCAACCCCCATAAATTATTACTCTTATGTTAACTCTTCAAACTTACTTCCTCACATATTACTGAAAGAAAAACACATCTTGTCAAAGCTTTTTGTCTTGCATTCATTATGTCAATGATCAAGGAGCCAATTTATGTGGAAAATTAATACTAATACCGATACTGAATGAGAAGAGAGTTCTGATTGGTTGGCAAGTGCATTTTGATGCCATGGACAATAGACCTTTTTATTCCTACTTAACCTACTTCCTGCACATTCACCAAATGTGATTTTTTTCTTTCTCTCCCAGAGATACATAAATATAGATGAACTCACAACTCTTTCAAGCTGCCCTGATTGGACTACTGAAACAGCTTAAGATTTATTTCCAGCACTGATAGACTGGAGATTTCTATCCAATTCCGACAACTTGGAGATTCTTAGAGCCTGGAGACATCTAGAAATTAAAACCGACATTCTGATTGTATGACATCTGAATTCAACTTACTGGTAGCACTGACTGTTCATTTCGCTAGATGATAAAACTCAACAAATGATCTGCAATTAACTCCCCAATATAGCAGATTGAGTCATTTAGCTTAAGTCTCTTTCTTGGAAAGATTGCCTTTATTTCACAGTTTAAGGCGACTTTCTGACCCTTTCTTGAAAGTTACAAGTCACCTTCACGGAGCGGAAAACTCAGATTCATTTTTCTCCACTTTTGAATTCAAATTGCAAAGTAATGATAATAATATACTACAAATAGCTCTTATCACAATTTCTTTAGCCTTTCAGAACTCACGCTGAAGGAGAAAGTGAACAAGTTGGAATGCTCTTGGACCACCGTTGAGGACTTTAATCACATTTTTTGTGTCAACCATTCTAATGCAGGTAATGGAAATTTGGCAATATTTAGGAGAGGGGAGGTTGAGCTTGTCATTGCAGGTAGTACCACTAAAGTATCAACAGTACACTTATGATGAGCAAGTGACCAAATAGAAAGAAAGAACCTACGTTGCTGTGGAACCTTTAATTACCTCCTGATTTTATTGCCAATTAAATATTCTTTAGAGTAGCCATTGTTGGAAAAGAGGTACTGGGCAGGTTTACACGCACTGATGACCATATCTTTCTGGCTTTGTACCGTGTATTGTTTCCCCTCCAAAACATACCTCATTCATAAAATTCATAAAAATACATTATAAAACATTTTGAATAGAAAATTATGGAATGCAGTCAAATTCAACTTGTCTCCATTCAGCTTTGCCAGTCTCAGGTGCCTCCATACAATTGAAATACTCTTGACATTTACATTGTACACTTACTGTACTGTAGCTTCGTAGTTGGCACTGCTGCCTCACAGCACCATGGATCCAGCTTTGATTCTACCCTCAGACTACTGCCTGGGTGGAGTTTGCATGTTCTGCCCATGCCTGTGTGGGTACTCTGGTTTCCTCCTACAGTCAAAAAGATGTGTGGGCTAGGTGGGTTAACGATAGGAAATGTAGGGTTACAGGGAAGGGGGTAGACTGGGTAGGATGTTCTCCAGAGGTTAGTGTGGACTCGGTGGGCCAAATGGCCTGCTTCCACGCTGTGGAATTCAATGATTCTATGTCAAAAATACAGACAGACTAAGGGCAAAACATTTCAAACACAAAACTAAGACCCCATTTGCCCTCTCAGATGGATGCATAAGATCCCATTGAACTGATTCAAAGGATATTTAAAAGTCATTTGGGTAAGTTCATGCATAGGAAATGTTCGGAGGGATATGAAGCAGAAGCAGACAGTTTGGGATTATGTTTGGAATGGACTTGTTAGACCGAAGGGTCTATTTCCATGCTGTATGATTCTGCGATGTTGAAGGTGACGACGAGAGCAAGGGAGTTGTTCAGAAGGTCACAAGATCATAAGAAATAGGAGCAGGGAAAGTCCATTTAGCCTATCAAGCATACTGCATAAGATCATCGCTGATCTTTGGTCTCAACCCCAGATTCCTGCATGCCTAACTCCTCCAGAACTGTAGACTCCCTTGTTGACTCTATAATTCAGCCTTGAATATGCTGAACTATTTATCTTCCACTGCTCACGAGGTAGGGAGTGTGGGGTAGGGGGGGTGGGCGTCAGCTTCAAAAGGCTCAATAGCCTTCTCCTGTCCCAACTTTCTCTGCTTTTATGAGTGCAAGACCAAACAGTTTGACACGTTGTGTCTTTTTTTACGGATACTCAAGTTCTGTATTACGAAACAACTAGATTAAAAACAGTTGAGTTCCCAATACTGATTCCCATGGGATTCCACTCGTTGACCTAGATTCTAGCATTTCCCAATGGCGAATGTCTGTGTGGAGTTTGCACATTCTCCCTGTCTCAGTGTAGGTTTCCTCTGGGTCCTCCAGTTTCCTTCCACAGTCTAAAGATGTGCAGATGAAGTGGATTAGCCATGGGAAATGTAGGCTTCCAGGGATAGGGTAAGGGTTGGGTTGGGATGCTCTTCAGGGGGTTGGTAAGGACTTGTTGGGCTGAATACATTGTAGGGATTCTATGATTAATATTGACTTGTAGGGCTGGTTGTTGAGGAGAGAATGACTACGTTCACTTGGACTTCTACAGGGTTGGCTTTAAGTTGTTGTTAACGGCATCTTGCTATTTCTGCACTACCAGCTCTTTATGTTCTACCCCCACCCCCTGTTCCGTCATTTGCAGTGTTTGCCAAGCATCATTGGAAGGAGGATTGGTTCTTCGGTAACCAGTTTTTGAATGGCTTCAACCCAGTCCTGATAGAGAAATGCGACAAAATCCCACCAAACTTCCCTGTGACAGATGACATGGTCAGGACATCTCTCAGGAACTCCACACTGAAGCAAGAGATAGAGGTACATTGGTGTTTTACTCCTTCACAT
The DNA here is from genome assembly GCF_004010195.1 of Chiloscyllium plagiosum. Taxonomy (NCBI): domain Eukaryota; kingdom Metazoa; phylum Chordata; class Chondrichthyes; order Orectolobiformes; family Hemiscylliidae; genus Chiloscyllium; species Chiloscyllium plagiosum. Next base: position 4,735,755 of record NC_057757.1, read on the forward strand.
TGAGTACTAGAGATTGAACCAGGAAATGTAAAATTCTTGCTGAGCACAGCGTAGAAATTTGACTCTTTCCCTACAGCTTCTGAGAAATTTGATATCCAAAGAGGAACGTAAATTTCGGAATACCTTATTTGAGTGCCATGTTAGCTCATGACAAATTGGAAGGAGGTAGTATTATGCTGATGTCACTCAGCTAGCAATCCAGAATCTCAGGCTAATGTACTGGGGGCAGGGGTTTGAATCTCACCAGGACACAGGGTGAAATTTGAATCCAATAAAATGTGATCTTAGAAAGCTCACTCACATGGTGATCACTGTTGATTGACATTAAGGTTCATCTGGGTCACTAATTCCTTTCAGGAAAGGATATCGACTGTCCTATACAAGGTGACTCTATGATCAAAGGATTAGGTAGGATGGACAGTGAGAGCCTTTTTCCTTGGATGGTGATGGCTAGCATGTGGGGAAATAGCTTTGAATTGAAGGGTGATAGATCTAGAACAAATGTCAGAGGGTAGGGTCTTCACTCAGAGAGTAGTCGGGGTGTGGAATGCCCTGCCTGTAACAGAATGAGACTCACCAACTTTAAGGGCATTTAAATGGTCATTGGATAAACATATTGTTGGAGAAATTAGCCCAATAAAACAGAGATCACAAAACACAGATCGAAGTGAAATTAACTGTTTATTAACACAGCGATATTGCGGAAGAGAAATTGGCTAAGCTAAAACAGCACAGACAGTCTGTCTGGGTAGCCGGAATTCTCTTCCTCGAGCTGAAAATCAAGCCAGGTTTTATAGGAATCTTGTCCAATGATGTTAATTAAAAATAGGGAAAATGCAATGTATTTGATAATTAAGTAATCCAGTTATAATGGTGATCACTGCAAAGCAGTTATCAGAAGAATGTCCTGATTGTAGATACAATGAAGCATCCTGGCAGCATCACACAGTTTTTAACGGGATCAGGAGATTCCAGCTCTCTTTGAGGGTAGGTGAGAATGTTCCTTTTAAAGCAGCAAGTTGTTTCCATTGTTTCCCTCCTGTGAGCGAGGTATTCTGATGCCTCTCTGTCTGACCTGTCCTTTGTGTGACTTTGGTATCACTGGGGTATGAGATTGCCCTTAGGGCTTTGGGACAGCTGTGTTGATTGGGTCCAAGAAGCTTATTGTTAGTTTGTCTTGGGAAGGGTATTCCCTGGTCTGTGAGTGACTATGGTCATGTCTGGTTTCCCTTGTCAGCTTGTTTGGTCAAGGCTGAGGTATTCTGGATGTTACTTGTATGGTTTAGACAGGCTTGATTTCCTATGTTCCCTGTGGCCATGCTGTGGGTAGGCAGGGTGGCAGATCTTTTCCCACACATTTGGATGATCATTGAATAGTATAGGTTAGATGGGCTTCAGATTGGTTTCACAGGTCGGCACAACATCGAGGGCTGAAGGGCCTGTGTTGTGCTGTAATGTTCTATGTCCTTACCTGGTCTGGCCTACACTTGACTGCAGACCCACAACTATGTGATTGAATTTTAATTTCAGAGGACATGGCTGGAGGCCAAACAGAACTCAAGAGATGGTGGTGAGTGACTTGGTGTAAGTGTAAATAAAGCAAGGCTTTGGGTTGAATTTTTATTGATGGAACTTGAGGCCAGGCAGAACAGCATTGGGATTCAGCAATTATAAGATGATCCACATTGATATTGTATTCAGACAGTGCCTGATTGTATAACCATTCCTGTTTGTGCTTGTTTCAGAATGAAAATATCTATATTGTCAATTATGAGATCTTGGATGGAATTCCTGCCAATGTAATTGAAGGTGTGCAGCAGTACACTGCAGCACCTATTTGCCTGCTTTACCGTAATGAACAGAACTACATGATACCCATTGCTATCCAGGTAGGATCTGTAGACTCACATTACTTCTTATTTTATGAGCAATTACCACTGTAGACCACCATATTGTGTGAGAAATCCTAACCGCTATCACTATGTTGTATGAGGCTGACTTCCCATTTTTGTTGACCTTGGGCTGAGTATGCTGGTATTCATCAAAGATCTTCACCTTCCAAATCCATGACCACTACCACCTAGAAGGACAAGGGCAGGAGATTCATGGGAACTCCACCACCAACTTCAAGTTCCCCTCCAAGCTACCCACCATCCTGACTTGGAAGTATATTGCCATTCCTTCATTGTCACTGGATCAAAATCCTGGAATTCCCTCCCTAATGGCATTGTGGGGTAACCCAAAGCAGGTGGACTATACCTGTTCAAGAAGGTAGCTTACCACCATCTTCTCAAAAGCAACTAGGAATGGGCAATAAATGTTGGCCAGCCAGTGACACCCATATTCCACAAAATCAATAATTAAAAAATAATCGACAGTGTCCACTTGGTCTTGTGTGGCAGAAGAAAACTATTTTGTTGTCTAACTAAGAGAGATTCTTGGCTTTAACAAGATGAAATTTATTCCATGTTAGCAAATAAGTATGAAAAGTACAATAGACATTTAAAAGGCATCTGGATGGATACATGATAAGGGTTTAAAAGCATAAATTGCTGGGAAAGCTCAGCAGGTCTCGCAGCATTGTGGAGAGAAATCAGAGTCAACATTTCGGGTCAAGTGACCCTTCTGAGGATCTGTTTCTGTTTTGGATTTTGTTTCTGATTTATAGCATCCATAGTTCTTTTGGATTTTATTGAGAATTTAGAGGGATATGGGCCAAATGATGGCAAATGGGACTAGATTGGTTTGGGATATCCGTTCAGCGTGTACCAAAGACCAAAGGGTCTGTTTCTGTGCTGTGCAACTCTATGGCTCTATGGTTTCAACCAACAGAGATCTGCCTCTGGATGTTTCCAGGATTCAGTCCTTCTGCAGTGTTGTTCTTTGAAATTCTGCTGTTGAGTTGTTCTGGTGTTGGATTCTTGCACAGTTTTCTCCCTTTCAAGTTTGCAGTGTAACATTATTGATACCCTTTAGATTCTTTCACCCCCAACATTGAATACACCTTCAGAGACTTGAAATCTGCAGCTTGCCTTCTTATTAAAAATAGCTCCTTTATTCCTTGTTATAAAGCTTTCCGTTTAAAACACAGCTTTTCTTTCTGCAATTAACCCCTTTACTTCAGAACATTACTTCTGCAGGCATTTGACATGAGGCAGCAGATTATCAAATAGGTGTTATCTCCTCTCTCCCTGGAAACAGTTTGTGTTGTTTTTGTAGCTTCTTCATCCCCAGGAATGGTTAATTCACATGTTGCTGCAACTTCTTTTTATAAATAATTTCTCAATATTCCGTTCATCTCAAGAAACAGTTTAACCAAAAAGGAGTTATTGCTGCTTCTTTCAATCAATGTGTAGTAGTTTTTGTTTGATAATTCTTTCCAATCCATGAACAGTTATAAAAAGTTTGAAGTGTATATTGTCACAGTCCCTTTCATTATGATGTTCCTCGTTGGGTTCATCTCAGTCAGGCAGTGGTAGATAATTGATCCACATTAAGTTCTAGTTTCAGGGGTTACCTCATACACCTCCTTAGGGTGTGTGAACAATATAAGATCACTGCTGGTCTGCAGCTCCTCGAATGACCATATGTTTCTTGCTAAGATCTTCTATCCACACTTGTTGGCTTGCACACAAGTATGTCAATCATATCTCATGGTGACGCCTACTGTAGTGTGATGCATGCATTGAAATTGTTCCTCCCCACATACAGATTGGTAGTCCAAAGAGCACATCTGCGGAGATTTGGTTGTATCGGGAACTGACTCTTTGACTTGCTGCCCACCAGCAACTCTGGTGGTGATAGGCTAATTGGAGTGGGATGGCTTGGTAACATAACAATGCTGTGTCAAAGTCAGCATTTCTTTTCAAAAGTGACCTGATTGTTTGGAGCCCACCTGTTTGTTTGTGGTTATTTCAGTGGGCTCATGTGACACTCAGATTCAGAACTGGCAGCAGACTGGCTGAAGCACACATTAGTAAAATGTGTTCTATCAATGTGCTTTGCAAATACTTCCTGCAAGACCCTGATGATCACATCCATGGTGGTGGTACATAACATCCTCACCTCAATCCATTAATTAATCAATAGTTACAAGACAAGACTTCCAATTAAAAATGAATAGGTCTGTGCTCATAAATGCCTATGGTCTTGCAGGGCAAATGCCAGGTATTACTGTCTCTCATTGCTGTGGCTTGTGACTAATTCAAACTTCTCAGTCTGCTCTGAGATCTTCCAACTCTTTGGAGATCTCGGAACACCATGCTGCTGACTGCACTTGGTAATCCCCAATAGTCCCTGGCAAAGTTCCTGTCGAAGTGAGGGTGGAACAACCACCCGCTCACTACAAATGAGTAAGATGGCCAAGATCATGAAATGCTGTCGGTGCTCAACATACGTTTCCATGGCCAACCCAGTAGACATTTAGTTTGTCCAACTTCTTTTCAGTGAATGGTAACATACTCTTGATCTCTCATCCCCATATTCAGTGGCTGCCAATTGAAGCAAAAGTTTGGTTTACCATCCATAAAAATATTTGTAAGTCACAAACTGACTTCAGAGTAGTACATGCCTTGTTTTGCCTTTGGTTTTCCATAAGTCTGCCATTATTCTATTGTTGTTGACAACGAGTGCCAAGATGTGAACTGAAGAATGTCTTTGAAGAGTTCATACTTGTATTGTTGTGAATGAGGCTTTCTGCCTACGTGTATTTTAAGAATGTGTCTACACTCTGATGATGCTTCTCCACTGTTTACCCATGTACCACCATGTCATCCAAATGGTATGTCTCTTCTTGAAGACCTTGCAAAAGACTGCATGTAGTCTTTTGAAACATCTCTGGAGGTGAGGCAATCCCAAATGGTGATCTGTTGAAGCTGAAACTCCCAAATGCAGTAACAAAAATGGCACAAGCCGAAACTAATGCTTACATTGTGTTTCTGAAAGGGTCTACATTTAAATAATTTAGCCAACTTTTCTTTTAAATTCACTCATAGAATGCGGGTGCCCTTCCCTACAGTGTGGAAACAGGCCATTTGGCCCAACAGGTACACACTGACCTTCCAAAGAGTAACCCACCCAGACCCATTTCCCTACTTCTATCCTGACTAATGCACCTGACATTATGGGCAATTTAGCATGGCCAATTCACCTGACCTGCACCTCCCACCTGACTGTGGGAGGAAACTGGAGCAAACCCACGGGGAGAATGTGCAAACTCCACACAGACAGGCACCCAAAGTGGGAATCGAACCCGGGTTCCTGGTGTGGTGAGGCAGCAGTGCTAACCACTGAGCCACCGTGCTGCCCAGCATTGATTGCCAATCCCTACTTGCACAGAGGGCAGTTAAGAGTCAACCACATTAGTGTGGGTCTAGAGTCACGTGTAGGCCAGACAGGATCAGAATAGCAGATTTCCTTCCCAAACAGATATCATTGAGCAAGAAAGATTTTTCCAATGATCAGCAATGATCTCATGTTCATCATTACACCTTCAATTCCAGGTTCTTTATTGAATTCAAGGTCCACCATCTGCCATGGTAGGATTTGAATCCAGGTCCCCAGTATTAATAGCCTAGTGATAGTACCACTAAGTCATTGGCTCCTCATCATTCTCCAGTCTCACCGACAGTAGACATAGGATAGATGTGTCTGAACACCACCCCATTGAGCTGTGATGTCAACATGAATTTGGATGGATCCGTTGGATTTGGGTATAGTAACTTTTCTTTTAAATTCACTCATAGAATGCGGGTGCCCTTCCCTACAGTGTGGAAACAGGCCATTTGGCCCAACAGGTCCACACTGACCTTCCGAAGAGTAACCCACCCAGACCCATTTCCCTACTTCTATCCTGACTAATACACCTGACATTATGGGCAATTTAGCATGGCCAATTCACCTGACCTGCACCTCCCCCCTGACTGTGGGAGGAAACTGGAGCAAACCCACGGGGACAATGTGCAAACTCCATACAGACAGGCACCCAAAGTGGGAATCAAACCCGGGTTCCTGGTGTGGTGAGGCAGCAGTGCTAACCACTGAGCCACCGTGCCGCCCAGCATTGATTGCCAATCCCTACTTGCACAGAGGGCAGTTAAGAGTCAACCACATTAGTGTGGGTCTAGAGTCACGTGTAGGCCAAACAGGATCAGAATAGCAGATTTCCTTCCCAAACAGATATCATTGAGCAAGAAAGATTTTTCCAATAATCAGCAATGATCTCATGTTCATCATTACACCTTCAATTCCAGGTTCTTTATTGAATTCAAGGTCCACCATCTGCCATGGTAGGATTTGAATCCAGGTCCCCAGTAATAATAGCCTAGTGATAGTACCACTAAGTCATTGGCTCCTCTTCATTTTCCAGTCTCACCGACAGTAGACATAGGATAGATGTGTCTGAACACCACCCCATTGAGCTGTGATGTCAACATGAATTTGGATGGATCCGTTGGATTTGGGTATAGTCATTGTCCTTGAGCATCAACTGATTGGGTTCCTAAATAGGGTCTATGCCATATCCATTCTAAACATCCATTCTAATTCTTGCATGCTATGTCTCAATTTTCTTTCATTAATGGATGTGGAATGTTCCTGGGTCCATCAGTGTGATGCTGCATTCAAGGGTTTGAAGGGATATGGGCTGGGTGCTGGCAGGTGGGACTAGATTGGGTTGGGGTATCTGGTCGGCATGGACGGGATATCTGGTGGGGTTGGACCGTAGGGTCTGTTTCCGTGCAGTACATCTCTATGACTCAATGTTCAATTATTTTGGGTATTCCTGTTAAAAAAAATCTCAACTCTGTTTGAGTAGGGTATTTGGTCCTCTGAGCCTGCTCCGCCATTCAACAGGATCTCAATTGATCATCTAACCCAACTGTTCCCTGTTCCCACTTTTCTCTTATACCTTGTGATCCTGTTAGCTCTAAGAGCTAACTTTCTTCTTCTGTTAGACCTTGTCTGCTTCTGCTTCAAACTTGCCTCTTTACTAATTTAATTCAGGCTTCTGCTTCTGTTTTTTTATTGCCCTCACTATAAATGTAATTTCCCTTACTGTGGCTGTCCCTATGGCATAGATACGTGAACTTATGCTGTAGGTACTGTTCTTAACTTTAAGCTTTCCCAGTCTGTAATTCTGCATAATTTTTTTTTAAAAATTCCCTTGCCCACCAATATTTTTAACTTTACTCACAAACTCTGAGATGTCTCTTTACTCCCCAGCTGAAAGGTGATTTGGAAGGCTTCTATAGATTACTGGTATTTGATGCCATCTGTAACTGCATTGGATTGACTAATACTCCAGCTCCAAGGAGTTCCTAATTCTCCTGCTTCTGTGCTTCTCTTACTAGGTCTGAACTTTCTGTAATCCTTTCAAACACTTATAACTATATAAACCAATTCCTAATCCATCATCTTCCCCTTTCGTTGTCCTTGTTCACCCATGTTCATGTAACTGTCTGGAAAGCAGAGCAACATCTCTACTTCCTCAGGTGGCTAAGGAAATTTGGCATGTCCATAAAGACTTACCAATTTTCATAATGCACCATGGAAAACATTCTATCCAGATACACCATGGCTTGGAATGGCAACTGCTGTATCCTGGACTGTAAGAAACTACGAGGAGAAAGTGAGGTCTGCAGATGCTGGAGATCAGAGCTGAAAATGTGTTGCTGGAAAAGCGCAGCAGGTCAGGCAGCATCCAGGGAACAGGAGAATCGACGTTTCGGGCATAAGCCCTTCTTCAGGAAAGGTCTGAAGAAGGGCTTATGCCCGAAACGTCGATTCTCCTGTTCCCTGGATGCTGCCTGACCTGCTGCGCTTTTCCAGCAACACATTTTCAGCTGTAAGAAACTACAGAGAGTTGTAAACACAACCCAGACCATCAGACAAGACAATCGTCCATCCATTGACTCCATCTACACTTCCCGTTGCCTCAGAAAGGCAGCCAACATCATCAAAGAGCCCTCCAATTCCGGTTATAATCTCTTCCAAACCTCTTCCATTAGGCAGAAGATATAAAAGCTTAAACACATTTACCAACAGATTCAAGAACAGCTTCTTCCCTGTTATTATCAGATGTCTGAATGGACCTCTCAAAGTTTAAATTTACTGTCGGTCTCACTCTTTGTGTACCTTCTCTGCAGCCATAACATTGTATTTCTTGCTCTATCCTATTACTCTTATGCATTTTGTATAGCATGACCTGCCTGTGCTGCATGCAAAACAAAACTGTACTGTGTACCTAGGTACATGTGACAATAGTAAATCAAATCAAATCAAAATTCTTTCATATGTCTAGCAGTATAGCTTTGATAACTGTGCTTCTTCAATTCTAACCTTTTATATTCCTGGTTTTAACGTTTACATTATATTCCATGCAACAAATTTATAGATAAACTAAGAATTGATAATTTGCATGAGCAGATCCCCCAAAAGACCTGTAGCTCCATGAGTTGGGTTTGGAAGATAAGACACAAAGTCACTCAATGAGGCATTAGAAATGGCTTTAGAGATATACTAGTACATTCTGCTTAAAAACAGACAACTACCACTACAAATCATTGGTTCAGTTCCTCAGACATTTGCTGCTGTACAAACGGCACAGATTATCACCTGTAAGAACTGACTCATTGTTGGTGCCCTGTGTGAACAATGTCTGTGACTTAGAATTCACACCCATGATATAATCAACTCCTTTTGAAAAATATGTCCTGCCAAATTTGTTGATCATTACTTCACATTAGCTAACATATTTCATCTGTTTAGTGACATATCTCAGACACCATTTGCTTCTTACAAACACGCCTGATGAACGATCTGGTGCAACATCAACTTTAACAGTTTCATCCTTGTTTCTAATAGCCTCATGCTTTCCTATTACTGTAACCTTATCCAGCCTTCAAGATCTCCATTGTTCTCCAACTCTGGCCTCATTTGCATCCCTGATTTCGCATACCCACTGCAGGCCATTCTGCCTGGATCCCAAGCTCTGAAATTCCCACCTTAAAATCCATCCACCTTTCCATACCATAATGTATGATACATAAGCTTCCTGATGCTCCATATTCATCTTTCTTGTTGCTTACAGCTGAAGCAGACCCCGGGAGAAGACAATCCCATTTTCCTTCCCTCGGATGCTGAGCTCGACTGGATGCTGGCCAAGATGTGGGTGCGGAGCTGTGATTTTCAACATTTTGAGTTGGTCTCCCACCTTCTGAAAACTCACCTGATTGCTGAGACATTCAGCATGGCCACTCTCAGGCAACTGCCGTCCGTGCACCCCATTTACAAGGTACAAAGCATGAGGAAGAATGTGACTCCATTTTAATCCAGGGAAATTGCAGCTGGTGATAGCGGCTAAACTGATGGTGGGAATGTCATCGAATCCTGATCTGTGCACCGTAGAATCAAAGGAATTTACAGCAGGGAATGGGGCCATTTGGCCCATTGTGTCCTTTCCATCCGATAAGGAGCCATCAAACCTAATCCTACTTTCCAGCTCTTGGTCTCTAACCATGTTGGTTAGGGCTCTTCATGTGGATATCCTAATACTTGTTGAATGTTATGAACATTTCTGCCTCTACTACCCTTTTAAGCAGTGAATTCCAGACCCTGCAGCGAAACATTTCCCCTTGAAATCACTGTGACTCACTGACTACTTATCTTAAAACCATGGCCCCTTTTTATTGACCCTTTAACCATGGGGAACAGGCCTTTCCAATCCCTTCAATCTTGGTCCAACAGAGTTTTTAGACTTCAGAGTAGGATTTCTCCAGCCTCTTCTATTCCAAAAAAAAATCAAGCCTAGACTATGCAAGCTTTCTTCATCACTGAAATTCTCCAGTCCAATCAATATTTGTGTAAAATCTCCTCTACACTACTTCAAGCTTTTAAACATTTATTCTTCTGATCTTAGCATTGTCGGCTAGGTCAGCATTTATTGCACACTCTTAATTGCATTGTAAAAAATAGTGGTTAGCTGCTTTCTTGAACCGCTGCAGACTGTGTGGTATACCTATGTTCTTATCTCCCAGGCTGTGAATTGCAAACATTCACTACCATTTTTGGATATTACAAATGTTATGTTTCCATTTTAGCTGCTGGCTCCTCATGTGAAGTACACGATGCATATCAACACCGTTGCTAGAATAAAACTGATAGGCAATAATGGATATATCAGCCAAGTGAGTTCTGATTTATGTAATCTCTCAGTTCTGAGTCTTTAATTGCAACTCACATAAATTCTAATTCATTTGTGCTTATTCAAGTGAAAGATATTAAGCTAAGGCTTGGATTAGCGATGTTTGAGTTTCACTGTAACTAATCCAGTGAAAATGTAATGTGCAGAATTTTCACATGGTTATGGCTTTGTCTAGTGTTTTAATGGGACTTGCATTAGCTCTGGAATCTCAGGCCTGTTTGTGCATGGGTGCATGTCAATGATTGAGTTAAAAGTGTTATTCTGGAACACCAAAGATAACTCACCTGCTCTTCTCTAAAATCATAGCCATGGGATATTCTACATCCTCTGGAGAGGCAGATACAACCTGAGTTCAATATTTCACCTGAAAGATGGTGCCGTTATGTTGAACATTCAGCACTCTCTCAGTTCTGTGATCTGGGAATGTCAGCCTATATGCAAACCTCTGGAGTAAGACTTAACCTCATCACTGTTTGATTCAGACCAAGTGTTCCCCATTGAGCCATGGCTGACTCACCATCACAGGTTTCTTCCTTTTTTCTCAGCTTTGTATTTGGGTTAGAAACATACCCTGTGATGAAGCAGATGATAAGTAACAAAATCAGAAATTGCTGGAAAAACTCAGCAGGGTCTGGAAGCATCTGGAGAGAGAAAGCAGAGTTAATGTTTATAGTACAGTGACAATAGCAATGAGGTGGCCTTCAGTTATGAAGAAGGGTCACTGGACATGAAACATTGACTCTCCTTTCTCTATCCACAGATGCTAGCAGACCTGCTGAGTTTCTCCAGCAATTTCGGTTTTTGTTCCTGATTTCCAGCATTTTCAGTTCTTTGGTTGTTCACATAGTAAGTGATCCTATTATGTATGAGTGCCTTGTGACTGTTAGCTTTCCGTTTTGCCTTTGTGACAGTGTGCAACGTAGGTACAAGTTTGTTGAATGCTAAATCGCTTTCAATATGTCTTCTGCTTATTTAAACCAGGCCACCTCTTGTTGTCATCTTTAGGCTTACACGTCACTTTCTCAGAAACATAATCCAAACAAACCTTAGAGGCCAGTGTCTATCCAGGAGCTGCGTTAATCAATGCTGGTTCTGCCAATAAATGGGATTTAATCTGTCTCTTATTTTCCAAAGATGTTTGGTGTCAAAGAAGATGATTTTCATTTGCTGTGTTCAAAAGCCTTTCAAAGGCTAACATACCGGTCACTGTGTCTGCCAGAAAACCTGAAGGACCGTGGAGTCACAGAACTCAAAGGGTATTGTTACATGGATGATGGCCTGCTCCTATGGAGAGCGATTCATGAGTAAGTGATAATTTTGATTGTTCTAATGACGGGAATGCTCTCAGGGCAGTGTCTCATCAATCTTCTGGCACATGCAAAACCCCTCGACAATCAGTAACCCTGTTGAACACATCAGAGTCAAATCTCCAGGAACAGTTCCAGCTTAGAAGTGTAGGTGGCCTGAAATAACTCTGTTTATGTCTGTCAGCCAAGGCTCCCTGATTGGCCCAGGTTAACAACCCCAATCAGGGATCTACATCTACATCAGATGCTACATCAGTTCCTTCAGCAGATGGTGGTGCAGTTTGAGTAATTTTATGTCAGTCACTGCAGCTACAGAGGCCAAAGTGCGAAGATATATCTGGTTCGTAGTGGTCACGTTCACATTGGCTCATTTACCTGTTCACTTCAATAGACACTCTTGAGTCCGTGGAAACATCTTTGATTGAAACAGTACTTTTCTCAACAGAGTGTCTTGGAGTTTAGCAAATCATATTACATGTCCCAGTACATTTTCAATTTCAGCAGCCTCAGCATCACTGTGAAGAGAAAGTGTGTCTGTGTTCAACATCACATTCCATCTGCCATGGCCTTGCCTACTCACTTGGCCTGTTGATATTCCCTTGAAATGTCTTTGCAACAATTCACACTCCCTGTCCAATTTTGTGTCATCATCAGATTTGGAAATCTTACATTTGCTCCCTTCATCTGAATCATCAATATAGATTATGAACATTCTGGATCAAATCACTAATCTTTATATTAACCAACTGGTTACAGCCTGCCAACTGAGAATATACTTTTTATTTCAACTTTCTGTTTTTTTGCCCATTAATCAATTCTCAGACTGTATCATTAATCCTATGTGCTCTAATGTTGCTTACTAATCTCTCGTGTGGACCCTTGTTTAAAAACTTCCAAAAATCCAAATAAAAATCTAAATTGTGCTAAAAGATTTACCAGGATGTTACTGGAACTGGAGGGTTTAAATTATAAGGAGAGGCTGTATAGGCTGAGACATTTTCTCCTGCGACATCGGAGGGTGAGGGGTGACCTTATAGAGGTTTATAAAGTCATGAGGGCACTTGATAAGATGAACAGCCAAGGTCTTTTCCCCAGGTTGGGGGAGACTCTAAAATTAGCGGACATAGGTTTAAGGTGAGGGGGGAAAGATTTAAGAGGGACCTCAGGGAAAACCTTTTCACACAGAGAACGGTGCATGTATGGAATGAGCTGCCAGGGGAAGTGATAGAGGCAGGTACAATTACAACATTTAAAAGACATTTGGACAGGGACATGGATAGGGAAGGTTTAGAGGGATATAGGCCAAACAAATATTAGAATATTTTCTCTACTACTGCAGTCAGGCTAACTGGTCTCTGGTTCCTTGTTTTCTCTCTTAAATAGTGGGGTGACACTTGCACCTTCTGAGCTGCAGGAAACAATCTGTGCTCCTTCTGGGTTCTACCAGGATTACTCAGTTCTTGACCTCATTATGGCTTCAGTTCAAACATGGACAACAGAGCTGAATTCCAGAGGTGAGGTGAGGTGACAGTGACAACCCTTGACATCAAGATCACATTTGAACAAATGTGATTTTGAGGAGAACTAACAAAACTAGAGTTAATGGGAATCAGGGAGGGACATTTTCTGCTGGTTGGTGTCATACTTGACACAAAGGAAGATGGTCGTGGTTGTTGGAGGTCAGTCATCTCAGCTCCAGGATGTCACTGCCAGAGTTCCTCAGGAGAAGGTACTAGATCTATCCATCATCCATGGCTTAATCAATAACCTTCTCTCCATCATAAGGTCAAAAGTGGGGACGTTTGCTGATGACTGCACAATGTTCAGCACCATTCATGATCCATAGATACTGAAACAGTCGATGTTCAAGTGCAGCAAGACTTGAACGATATCTATGTTTGGGCTGATAAGTGACAAGTGACATTTTAGATTACAGGAATTAGATTAAAAATCACACAACACCAGGTTATAGTCCAACAGGTTTAATTGGAAGCACACTAGCTTTCAGAGCGATGCTCCTTCATCAGTCGTGTGATTTTTAACTTTGTACACCCCAGTCCAACACTGGCATCTCCAAATCGGGATTGATTACTTGAAACAGGCCCTTCGGCCCAACAAGTCCACACCGACCCTCCGAAGAGCAGACCCATTCCCCTACACCTAACACTACAGGCAATTTAGCATGGCCAATTCACCTAAACTGCGCATTTTTAGACTGTGGGAGGAAACCTAAGCACCCAGAGGAAACCCACGCAGACACGGGGAGAATGTGTAAATTCCATACAGACAGTTGCCTGAGGTGGGAACTGAACCCAGGTCTCTGGCGTTGTGAGGCAGCAGTGCTAACCACTGTGCCACCGTGCTGGCCTTATTGGAGATAGTCAGGTAAAGATTATCTCCAACAAGGGAGAATCTAACAATCACCACTTGATATTCACCACTTGAGCATCATCAGAATCTCCGTATTCTGTGGGGGGGGGGGGGGGGGGTGGTGGGGTTTAACCATTGACCAGAAACTAAACTTAATGACCCATGTTAATTTAATGGCTCGGAGAGGAGGTCAGAAGCTAGGAATTCTGCACATCCTGGCTCCCCTGTCACCATCTACAAGGCACAAGTCAGAAGTGTGATTACATACTCCCCACTTGTGTGAATGGGTGCAGTTCCAACAAATCTCAAGAAGCTCTCACCACAAAGCAGCTCCCGCTTAATTGACACCATGTCCATAAACATTGACAGCCTTCACCTCAGTTGCAGCAGTGCGTACCATCTGCAAGATACACTGCAGAAATTCACCAAAGATACTCAGACAGCTCCTTCCAAACCTATAACAGCTACTGTCTAGAAGGACAAGGGCAGCAGATGCATGGGAACAGAACTTCCTGCCTACTCCCCTTTAAGCCTCTCACCGTACTGACCTACTGTTGTCAGTAGAACGATGGTCATTTTTCAATTTGATGGTTGATCAGATAGATTTAAGTCTTCTCTTAGATTAGAATTCTTTTTTAAGTTTTTTGGCTTTTCTATCTTTTCACTCAGTAGAAGGGAGAAAGACGTTTTCTACTTTCTGGCTCTGAATGGTTCTCGCCGCACTGCTCCTACCAGTCAGCAGCAAATTGCAGCTGGGTCAGTCAGAGGCTGTCATCAGGCAGTTTTCCTTTAACTTAATGATACCGAGTGGTCCTCTGACTCAATAATCTGACAATGTCATTGCTCTAAAAAGCAAGATAGATATGCTCATCTAAAATTGGGCACCATTTGATTTATAGTTTATAGTCCAAAACGGAAAAATGTATGATCCTTTTTCGCACACCTTGTGGTAAAAATGTTCAACTTTGAGATGGTCATTGTATCTTTTAAGCAACTTTCTTAAAAGGCATAAAATACATTTCAGGGACTGCAGGTGAGTCTCAATATTATCACTTTCAGGATCCCTTCCAACTCTCACATTAACCTGAGCTGGGATAAAGATCCTTCCTTATAATCGCTGGATTAAAATCCTTAAACTCCTTAATTAGAACAGTACTAGGGGAGACACGATCACCACATAGTCCTCTGTGGCTCAAACAGACTGTCCACCAGCACCTACATGGAAGATCTGAGGGGTCAAATGTCAAAAAATGGACCTTTCCATTTGTTCATACATCTCGAATAAGAATTCATAAGGCCTGACAGACTACATCTTTTAACACTTTTTCATTCCTGATCCTTAACATATTTGAAAATAACTTTCAGGTTTGTCACTGGAATTGTCATGTATTACTATAAGGAAGACAGTGAAATTCAAGATGACTCTGAGCTTCAGGCCTGGATCAAGGACCTCACTGAAGTTGGACTTGAAGGTATTGGAGACTCTGGTAAGTGCGTAATACGTTTGAGGCAACATGGTGGCTCAGTAGTTAACACTACTACCTCACAAGCTCCAGCGATCCAAGTTTGATTCCAGCCTCGGATGTCTGTGGAGTTTGCACATTCTCCCCATGTCTGCATGGGTTTCCATGGGTGCTCCAGTTCCCTCCCACATTCCAAAGATGTACCGGTCAGGTGGATTGGCCATGTTAAACTGTCCGAGGGTATGCAGGCTAGGCAGATTAGCTAAGGGAAATGTAGGATTATGGGAGTAAGTGGAGGTTGGGTCTGGATGAGATCATCTTCAGACGATCAGTGCAGTCTTAATGGGCCAAATGGCCTCATAGAGATTCTAAGAATGCAAGCTCATACAGTACAAGGAAAATTGATAGGTCTATATAAATAGCCTCTTCACTGCCTGACCAAAGTAGCAGTGCAAACAGCACTTATAATGAGATTCACCAACTTGCTTTAAAAAAGTGCAGCAATTTCATCCACAACCTTTGATTTGCAAACAATCCTTTTCTCATTTCAGTCCACAATAAAACAATATAGAAAAATAAAAAGATTTGGTCTTTACACTGTTGTAAAGTGAAAGCTAGGGTACTGGGGTAGAGGGGGCAGGGCAGGAATGACCTGATAGAGGTCCTGAAAACTATGGAAGAATTTGAAAAAAATAAATAGACTGTTTCCGTTGGTCAAAAGAACAAAGGTAGTACTCATCACTATAAGACAGTCAGCAACAAATCACCCACTGTCAGAATTCTGGGAGTTACCACTGACCAGAAATTCAACACAAAGGCCACAAGAGCAGGTCAGAGGCTAGGTATACTGCAGCAAAAATTCACCTCCTGACTCCCCAAAGCCTGTCCACCATCTACAAGGCACATGTCAGAAGTGTGATGAAATACTTACCTGGATGGGTGCAGCTCCAGCAACACTCAAAAAGCTTGACACTATCCAGGAACAAAGCAGCTGCTTGATTGACACCACATCCATAAACATCCACTGATGTTCAGTAGCAGCAGAGTGTACCATCTACAAGACGCACTGCAGAAATTCACCAAGGTAGCACCTTCCAAATCTATGTCTAGATTAGAGTGGTGCTGGAAAAGCACAGCAGGTCAGCCAGCATCCGACGAGCAGGAAAATTGACATTTCGGGCAAAAGCCATTCATCAGGAATAGACCACTTCCATCTAGAACAGCAAGGTTAGCAGATGCATTGGAACACCACCTGCTGGGAGTTCCCCTCCAAGCTATTCACCATTCTGAATCAAAATATATTGCCATTTCTTCAGCGTTGCTGGGTCAAAATCCTGAAATTCCCTCTCTTGGGGCATTGTGCATCTATCTACAGCACATGGCAACTGATGCTGTATCAATTGTAGATTTTAAATGAAGATTGAAATATTTGTGTTTCCAAGTGAAATGGATAAGTATGGCTATATGGAGATGTGGATCAGTCTCAATCTCATTGAATGGTGAAGCTGACAAGAGCTGAATGGCCACCTGTGGTCCTACAAAAGTGGAGTTGAGGTGTGGAGCAGACTTGAAGGGACATAGGACCTACTCTTGCTTCTAACATCTTGCTTCTAACATGTAAAAACTGAGAGCTTTGATGTACTCTTGTGCTCATGAAAGTGGGAGATGTTTGAGCTGGCGAAGGGGGTCACCTCTTTCTCAGCTTTCCTGGTGCAAGCATCATCCCACATAAAGCTCCTTCGATTTGCTCCCCGATACATCCTGTGAAACGGTGTTTGTCTTTCAGAATTTCCGACATCATTCCACACCAGGGACGACCTGTGCACATTCCTCACCATGATTATCTTCACATGCAGTGCCCAACATGCAGCCCTGAATAATGCACAGGTAACCACCACACAGACAGGACAGGGAGACAGAAAGTGGGGGGGGGGGGGGGGGGGGAAGAGAGAGAGAGAGAGAAAAGTAGCTAAGGGAAGAACAAGAGTGGGTGAGATAAAATCAAGAAGAGAGAGCAAAACAGACAAGGAGAGAGAGAGCAGCGAGAGAAAGATGGAAAGCAGAGAGAAAAAGACTGGGGAGGTAGATGAAGAGAAAGAGAGAGAGAGAAGAGGAGGAAAGGAGAGTGAGAGAAAAAGAGAAAGAAGAAAGAGAAAAAGACAGTTGTAAAGAAGAGGAAATTGAGAGTGAGAAACAGAGACTGAGGCAGAAGGGGTGTCATAGAGGATTGTGGAGAGAGACAGTCTTGCACATTATTACAGGGACAGTATTACACATGGGTAGTCATCTGCAGTCTGGCTCAGTTTTTATTGAATCTGGCTCAACATTACTGAGATAACAGGTTCCCTGACTGAGGTCAGGCAGCACACAGACTGAACCCGGCACGTTTTGATGTATACAAGCTCAGTATTTTAACAGGCCGTGCCTTTGCCTAAGCCTCTGGAGTAAGAGTTCCTGTTCCTAGCTTCCATTTCGAAGTAGACAAGAAGAGTTAGTCCAGTATGTCTAATTTGCCAGTTTTCCGGTTTCCCCCCTGGAGTACCAAAAGAGTGCTGCTCTATCAGAGGGGCTGGTCTTTCAGCTGAAATGTAAAACAGGGGATAACATTCATCTTTGGGTGAATAGAAAGATCCAGTGGTGTGACTGAAAGAAGGACAATGGGTTTCTATTGGCCTATTTCAGTTTTTCACTTTTAAATAGACACCAAGTGTAAATTCAAATTTGCTATAGTGGGCAAGATGCCCACTGGACTGTATCCTAGTGCTGTGAGCAGCAAATGCCAAGGAGATTGGTCTCCTGATCTAAATGGATTACGAAGCCATGAAGCATTTTGAGGTAGGGGAAATGCAGTTGTAAATGAAAGTCTTTTCCTTCTTTCTACCCGACTGAATTCGATTTCCTTTCCTTTCTTGAACAGTATGATTGGGGTGCCTGGGTCCCCAACTCACCCTGCTCCATGAGGAAGCCTCCTCCCACTACCAAAGGGATCATGACCATGGAGCACATCATGGAATCACTACCATCTCTGCACCAGTCTTGCCTACAAATGGCAATTCTCTGGATCCTTAATCAGAAGCCATGGGAGATGGTAAGGAATTGATGAACAAACTCAACATCTTCCCCATTTCTGAAGGAAGGGGGGGAATGAGTCCAACCAGGAATGGAAAGTGGAATTTGAAGGCACACTGCATTGACTCCAGAGATGGTAGCATTGACTTAGGAGCAGAGGTTGAATCAAACAGATCTATCCTCCCTGGTGCTCAGAAGAATGAAATGTATATGTATATTGTGGGGCACACCCTGAGAGGCCATTTCTCAAAGAGTTAGCAGGTTGGGATCATTGTCAACTCCACCTCCCCCCCCAACTCTGCCAAGGACATGCAAGTCCTGGGCCTCCTCCACTACCAAATTCTAGCTACCCGAAGCCGAGAGGAAAAACACCTCATCTCCAATCACACTGGATCAATGTTGATTTCACCAGTTTCCTGATCTCCCCTCCCCCACCTTATCCCAGGTCCTACTTTCCAACTCGACACCACCTTCTTGAACTGTCCTACCTGTCCATCTTCTTTCCCACCTACCTGCTCCATCTCCCACTCCGAACTATCACCATTACTTCCCACCTCCATCTGCCTATTACATTCCCAGCTACCTTCCCTGTTCCCACCAACCAACTGTCCTACCTGTCCATCTTCTTTCCCACCTACCTGCTCCATCTCCCACTCCGAACTATCACCATTACTTCCCACCTCCATCTGCCTATTACATTCCCAGCTACCTTCCCTGTTCCCACCAACCACCCCCCCCCCCCCCCCCCCCCCCCCCCCCCCCCCCACC